>NC_089818.1:13653200-13843200 GCF_029633855.1 Hoplias malabaricus
AATCATAAACTGTGCCTGACCCTGGCCAGTAGCCATCAAATCTTCACAGAGATGTTCCAACTTCTAGTGTAAAGACTTTACCAGAGGATCAGAAGCTGTTAAAGCAGTGAAAGGGGAACAGACTCTGGATTAACGCCCGTCACTTCAGAGGAAACGGTGTAAAGTCTGAACTTGTCTGAGCTTTTTTGCAGGTAGAACTTTTAAAAGCAACTTCCCAAACTCTGAGAAAGACAGGCGTCTAAAGGAAAGCGAAGGAACATGACGGCTGCATTCTTCTCCAACTGAACGCTTGACGCCAGTTAGGGTTCTGTGACAAACTTCAGGAACTTAGTTAGTGAACATTCTCCTCTCCACAGCTTCGAAAGATGACACAAAAAACACAACCGCTCACTGGATGACTTCTTTCATAAAACTCCTGAATTAGAACTTAGTGAACATATAAAGTTTTCTTAAAGGTGCCATATCCCCACTCTTCTCCACAGTGGAACACAGTTCTGGTTCTTAATGAAAAGTCAAAACCCCACCTCATTCTCCCCCTGAATAAACAGCTCTGTTCAAAATGGACGCTGTCAGTGCCTGTTCCTTTAAATGATAATGAGCCGCTCGCTGTTCACCCCTACCCCGAGCGCACAGCAGTGAGGAACGAGGAGCAGAAGCATTTTCACTCGGTTCTCTTTCTTCTCCGTTCTCGTTTTCTCTGTTTTTATTTACTCAGTGCTCTTATATCTCTGCACGCATTGTATCTGTTTCACTTACATAAACGCAGGTCCAGAGCTGTGATTGGACACACTCAGACAAGGGGGCGGGGCAATTCTAATGTCTCTGCACTTGATGTTAGAAGCAGAGCAGAATCAGAACGGCTCTAAGGTACCTGTATGGACATTGTTCTGTGGGTGTGTCACGTTGAAGATGCTGGGACAATAGTGGGCTGTTATTGAGAAAAGTCCAGACCCCTCCTCACGGCCGTGGGATTGTACCTTCTCCCTTTTCTCTCCTCAAGGTCGATTAAACTCATGTCCAAACGCTCATAGACAGGAATGATGAAGTATCCTCAGATGTCTAACTCAGGCACATCCGAGCGAGCAGCTTGAGGCCCGGCATAATCAGTACATGTCTCTCAGCTTTCCCTTTAAGTGCTCCGTTAATTATTGAAGCGCTGCCTTAAAACATTCCTCCACAGACCTTGAGATTCCTCCTAAAGCTTACTGCCGAGGATCTGCGGCTTTCTGCGCTCTGAATACTCCTTGGCTTCTTTTCACATGTCTCTGGTGTCGCATACAATCAACGGTCACAGAGGTCAGCAGAGGTCACTGTGCATGTGGACTGTGAAAAAGATGGAGATACTTTAATAACTATGTGAAAGGACTGTATGTGTGAGGCATTATGAACAAACAATGACAGAATGAAGGGATAACTGTAAGTGCAGCTGTTTTAAAGAGCCCATACCCTGGAATATTTCAAACTGATTGTTTTCACTATTTCACTGCTATTGTTATTGTTTTGTTATTGTTCCTGAGTGTCTTCTGTGGCATGACGCTGAAAAATATTTTCAGATTATTGCTTTTAACTGTGAGACATTTGTGGAAATTTGGAGAAATTACACAAATGCTTTATCGTCAACCAATAAAATCCCAACAAAATACAAAGAAACAAAGACAAACTCCACTGAGAAAAACAGATCCAGCTCCAGTGGGGCTTTAGACATCTCAATTTCTGTAAAAAATGTAACTGGGAGCATTGCAGAAATAATAACACAGAACACACCATATGGACCGTATTCAGCCAGGCCTTATGCTACAAAACAGTCGCATCCATCAAGGAGAATTATTGCTGTCACCTTTTCCACAGTTGTGTGGTTCTATTATGTGAGGAAAAGATAGAGAACACCTTGTGTGTGTTTCAGGAAGCGTCTGCTGTTCACAGGTAGCTCTAATTAAAGATGGAATGACTGATACGGAGCAGAATTACACCACGCCACCTTTTATTTCTGTCCTGTTTCTGAGCGTTCCGGTCTTATCTGCTTGATTAATAGAGTTCAGTCAAGCTTTCTGTGTTTAGCCTCTTCATTTTAAAGGTGCACTGTGTCAAGATCTTTAATTTAAAAAACAATAAAGTGATAGTTTGGCCCGAAGAAAATTAGATTTAGTAGTTTCCCCTCTTACAGAAAAGATGTTGGCATGTGGTATCAGTTGCTAATTGGTTTCTATGGATTTCCAGGTGGTTGCTAGGGTGTTGATAAGAGGATTACTATTAAATTGGCAAGTTACTGATAGAAAGTTGAGGTGGTCATCCATTCATTCATTCATTATCTGTAACCGCCTATCCAATTCAGGGTCGCGGTGGGGCCAGAGCCCACCTGGAATCATTCGGCGCAAGGCGGGAATACACCCTGTAGGGGGCGCCAGTCCTTCACAGGGCAAGTTGAGGTGGTAAATTAACTATTCACATTTGTTCATTTTAATAATTTGTAATAAATGTCCCCAGGAATTTATTTAAAAAAAATCTTCATAGCAACCATTTGGAACACTGTGACAACCACCACACAATTATCACATATATTAACTATATTCTAGCTTCAAAATTGAATATCCCAAAAATCTCCAAGCAACAACCTAACAACCACATGGAGTACCATAGCAACAAGCAAGCAACACTAAGCATTATCTTCCTCGCAATACCCTAGAAATGAACTGGGATACCACAAATAACCTCCATAATATCTGAACTACAATCAATCTGGAATCACCTGGAGCCCCATAGCAACCATAAGCAACATTCATCAAGCATTATTTTAGAAGTTACCTAGCAACAAATTGGAATATATAACAAGCAATACCTTGGTATTGTGGTTGGCTGTTGGAATGGGGAGGTGCAGTAACACTACAGCCGCATACTTGCAACCACTAAGAAATACCCTAGCAACAACCTGGGATACCACAACAATCTCCTAGAAATGCCCTTAATGGAGTTTTTGAGATAAGTACATTTTGGGAGAAAGACCATGCCTCCTCCTCCCCATTATTACACACCCCTATAAACCCCACCCTTACACACACACTTCACCTTTCCTTGATGAAAATTCACAACCCGCATCTTTTTCAACATATACTCAGGGAGGGTCCGACTTCGAGTCTCACTAGAGACTTTGCTTCAGCTCAGTTAAGGTGCCATAGCAACCACGCAGTACTGAGAAGTACAGACTGATCTGCAGTAACTTTTCTGCTGTTATTAAATGAAAGTCTCCTATGTTTATTGACAGATATTGACCGGCTCCAGTATTCACTTAATTGTTTGGCTCCAAGGCTATTTCTGGACGAGAGTTTAAGAAGCTTCCTCTTGCCGAGTCACTGTAGTTTGACAGTGAAAGCGCTGTGTGCCGGCGCGGTAGTGTGGCCCCATGTTTAATAAAGCCGTAAAGAACAGCGCGGGTTATGGCAGCCAAGGCAGCGAAGCTAAATCTCCCTCAAATGTATTCAAACAGCCCCGTCCCTCCGCCCTGACAATATCATTATGTGCAGTCATTGTGTTTTATGATTGGAATAACAACTCTGCGGATAGGCGAAAGTGGAACAACGGCCGGAAAAGCCAATTACCATAGCCTGGCACCTAGTTTTGTTCCCCTAATTTATTGTGGGAGGGCCGGGTCCCTTTGTGTGCGTGTGTGTGTGAGCCGCAAAGAGGCGATATTTGATTTATTAAAGCATTGCACTGGTCAAATTATATGCAGCTTTCATTTTTCATGTTGGTTCCTCGGGCCTGTGAGCTCTCTATTCCATCCGAGCCGTGTTTACATGCTTATCCCGCGGTAAACAGAATAACGAGATGCCTTCATCACACTGACGTTCAGGGATATACGTCTGGACACAGACCAGCGTTTAATTACGGGCTGTTTCTGGGTCACATGCTCCACACCAGGCTACAGTCTGCAGAGGTGAGATCTCCAGAGTTAGGTGTCAGTGATGTCAAATGAATAATTATCATTTAAATCCAGCTAAACAAAGAGACTTTGTGTGAAATATTTATGTACATCATTTTACAGACATCAAATCAAACGTAGTGTGTGTGTGTGTGTGAATGACTGGGTGAGTGTGTGTTTGGGTGTGTGTGCGAGTGAGTGACTGGGAGAGTGTGTGAATCTCACCAAAGGTGAGAGTGCGTGTGTAACTAGGTGAGTGTGTGATACTCTCCACCGTTGTGAGTGTGTGAGTAATTTGGAGAGTGTGAGTAACTGGGTGAGTGTGTAAAACTGTCCACCGTAGTGAATGTGTGAGTGACTGGGAGAGTGTGTGAAAGTTTCCACAGTTGTGAGTGTGTGAGTGACTGGGTGAGTGTGTGAAACTGTCCACAGGTGTGAATTTGAGTTACTGAGTGAGTGTGTAAAACTGTCCAAAGGTGCAAGTGTGTGAGTGACTGAGTGAGAGTGTGAAAGTGTCCCAAGGTGAGAGTGTGTGAGTGACTGGGTGAGTGTGTAAAACTGTCCAGAGGTGCAAGTGTGTGAGTGACTGAGTGAGTGTGAGTGACTGGGTGAGTGTGTGAAACTCTCCAAGGGTGAGAGTGTGTGAGTGACTGGATGAGTGTGTAAAACTGTCCACACATGTGAGTGTGTGAGTGACTGGGTGAATGTGTGAGTGACTGGGTGAGTGTGTGAAACTGTCCAAAGGAGTGAGTGACTGGGTGAATGTGGGAAACTGTCCACAGGTGTGAATGTGTGAGTGACTGGGTGAATGTGTGAGTGACTGGGTGAGTGTGTGAAACTGTCCAAAGGAGTGAGTGACTGGGTGAATGTGGGAAACTGTCCACAGGTGTGAATGTGTGAGTGACTGGGTGAGTGTGTAAAACTGTCCAAAGGAGTGAGTGACTGGGTGATGCTCTGCATTGTGCCCAGTGATTTTGGATTGGCTCTGGATTTGAACATGACCCTGAACAGAATGAAGTTCTTATATAAGGTGAATGAATGAATAAATGGTAATTGCACTTGATGGGAGACATGTTAAATAATGTTAATAAAAATATTCCCTTTCATTAGTGCCATGAATATAGCAGATTGCCACTTTAAGATGAGACTTTTTCAGCTGTGTTTTTTAAAGAATCACACTCCACAGGGAGCGTGTTCTGTAAAAGCGGTGAAAGGGTGAGGCCAGCTCCTCTCCTCACAGTGTAAGTCACAGTGAAGCTGACGTTAACGACAGAGGAATGTGACCTCAGCCGTTCGTCCAGTGTTTGGAGGCAGTGATGCTGTCCATTAATCGGAGACTAAGACCTCCTCTAATTACCACACAATAGAGCCCTGACCGAGGCTTTCAGCTCTCAGCAGCGGGATGCACTGACCACTGGACACACCTTTACGATGTACTTGGATGAGGATAAATTATGTTGACAATCGCACAATGACTAAAGCAAAGGAGGGAAGAATGCACTTGCCATCGTACTGTATTTAAAATAAACTGATAAACCTGTGTCTATCCTCTGCAAAAAAAAAACAAACAAATAAAACATGGTTTATGTATTTTATATATAATATTTGAACCAGATTTATACACCATTTACAAATTTATAAATTTACTCGAGTGGATCAGACACAGCAGTGCTGCTGGAGTTTATACCCTCAGTGTCACTGCTGGACTGAGAATAGTCCACCAACCAACAGCCGCCAGCATCCTGTGTCCACTGAGTAAGGCCTAGAGGACGACCAACACAAACTGGACAGCGACAGATGAGCTACTGTCACTGACTTTACATCTACAAGGTGAACCAATGAGGTCGGAGTGTCTCACAGAGTGGACAGTGAGTGGGCACAGGGTTTAAAAACTCCAGCAGCCACTGCTGTGTCTGATCCACTCTCATCAGCACAACACACACTAACACAACACCAACACAACACACGTCAGCAGCACTGAGAATGATCCACCACCAAAATCATTAACAGTCTGCAATTGTAGAACTACAGAGTGCTTCTGTGTGGTCAGTGGAGCTGAGAGAATGGACAGTCATTTTAATATTACAGTTATTGGTATGAAATTGGAACCTTGAGCAGCTGCACATGAGCCAAGGACCACCAGACTCAATGCCAAGTGTCGTTAAGCCACGCAGCCGTATGATAAATGAAGACTAGCGCCGTCATTTTCTTTCAGAAGACTGAGCAAACTGCTGACTTCCCTGGGTTCAGTGTGTGAGAGAAACGAAATCTGGCTCCCGACTTTATCTCCACTTCATATATTCCACCGTCTTCAGAGTTTTTTGGAAATTCCAGCAGCTCCAAGCCACATCCGAAAGCAGGCTTTACTTTGGCAGCAAGGAGGCGGTTTTATAACGGACAGGAAACTGGCTCCGGGGCCAAAAAAGCGAGGTGTTTCTGAATGGAGTTTTGATCCCAGTCATATTGCAGAGATTTGGGATTAGGGAAAAGAACAATGACGGCTTTTCACGGGGCGAGGAAGATGCGTATATGTGAGAGCAGACGAGGAAAAAAGAAAAAACTGTTGCCAATTACATCTCAGGCGTAGAAGCCCAAGCAGGCTTTCAGACCTGAATGATGAGCGCTGGCACAACACACACTGTATAAAAAAAAGGCCGCTGTCAATCAACACCACACAACAATTGACAGCCATTTTTCTCCAGCAGCTGCGTTCTCTTTCCTTTTCTCCTTCTCTCAGCAGAGCTGCGTGTGCCTCTTAAAATCATGTATGCAGCTATACATTAAAGTGCACACACTGTAGATGTGAATCAAAGTGAGACACTCTAGAGCAGCTAGAGTGTCAACCAGAGTGGGAATAAATTCCCCTCCCCTCAGTGATCAAACTCCTTCCAATAACCTTGAGATGATTTAAGATTAGTACCTGCCATCACTGACCTTTCTAGAGCAGGATGCCATCAAATTCCATGAGAAGCGTCCTGCGTCCACTGACTAGAGGATGATCAACCCAAACAGTGCAGCGACAGAAGAGCTACTGTGTCTGACCTTACATTTACAATGTGGACAGCGAGTGGGTTTAAAACTCTAAGCAGCCCTGCTGTGTCTGATCCACTCACACGAAAAAAACACACCACAACAACGTTAGTGTCACTGCAGCACTGAGTATGATCCACCACCCAAATCATGCTCTGTGGGGGTCTTCAGGGCGAAAGGGGGTGGTAACAAAGTATACAGAGCAACAGTCGGACTACAGTCTGTAATTGTGGAACTACAAAGTGCTCCCTTGTGGTCAGTGGAGCAACAGAATGGAAAGTGAGAGTAGAAAATGTTATGACTGATCAGTAATTAATAGAGTTATAATAACAATCTGACAGCATGCAGTTTTAGACACAGTCAATGTTTGCTTGTTTTTATTTTCACTGCTGTGAAACCCTCTGGAGCAGCTGCACATGAGCCTACTAAAGGGCTAAAGGCTCCAGCAAACGTGATGGAAGTGCATTCTCTAGAATGCCTAGAATGGTTGGGGTCTGGTGCCTGACCTCGCTTGAGTTTGTGTGGATAAAAGCTATCAGATCCTCCAGAAGACTCGAGGCTGTTGCTGCTGTAAAGAGGACTATGTTCCCGATTAACACCCTTCCTTTCAGGAGTTGATGAGGTCTGTTGTTATTGGATGGGGTCGGGGGTTATAATGAGCTCATCTTGTTGTGATTAGATGTTCTCAAGATGTGAAAGTGGAAAGCAACATGGTCTCGAGACCTGAGTGTGCGAACGATTTGAAGCACTGCGTCTGGAAAATTAATGCCGCGTTTGTCCCGAGGCTGTGTTTGGACGTGGCTTGTCATGCCAGCTTCGTTTGCTGTGTGAAATAGAGCAATTACTGCGCCATCACTTCTCTATAGGAGACTCAGAGAGCCTCAGACTGCGGGGAAGAGCTGGGAAGTGAGAAACGTGAGATCAGAGACAGAAGTGTAGATTCCAAACATTGCCTTCTGATTTCTATTGTAGAGTATCACTGTCTTTTCCACGTACAATGGAGTGTGTAACAGATCATTGCTTTTCTCATCACAGAGATCTTACACTGGTCCCATCACAGAGGTCTCACACTTTTCTCATCACAGAGGTCTCACACTGGTCCCATCACAGAGGTCTCACACTTTTCTCATCACAGAGGTCTCACACTGGTCCCATCACAGAGGTCTCACACTTTTCTCATCACAGAGATCTCACACTGGTCCCATCACAGAGGTCTCACACTGGTCCCATCACAGAGGTCTCACACTTTTCTCATCACAGAGATTTCACACTGGTCCCATCACAGAGGTCTCACACTTTTCTCATCACAGAGATCTCACGCTTGTCTTGTCCATGAGGTCTCATACTTGTCCCATCACAGAAATCTCACACTTTTCCAATCACAGAGATCTCACACTTTTCTCATCACAGAGACCCACACTGGTCCCATCACAGAGGTCTCACACTTTTCTCATCACAGAGATCTCACACTGGTCCAATCACAGAGGTCTCACACTTTTCTCATCACAGAGATCTCACGCTTGTCTTGTCCATGAGGTCTCATACTTGTCCCATCACAGAAATCTCACACTTGTCCTATGACAGAGATCTCACACCTGTATCTTCACAGAGATCTCACACTTGTCTCATCACAGAGATCCACACTGGTCCCATCACAGAGATCTCACGCTTGTCTTGTCCATGAGGTCTCATACTTGTCCCATCACATAAATCTCACACTTGTCCTATCACAGAGATTTCACACTTGTCTCATCCATGAGGTCTCATACTTGTCCCATCACAGAAATCTCACACTTGTCCTATCACAGAGATCTCACACTTGTCTCATCACAAAGATTTCACACTTGTCTCATCACAGAGATCCACACTGGTCCCATCACAGAGGTCGCACACTTTTCTCATCACAGAGATCTCATGCTTGTCTTGTCCATGAGGTCTCACACTTGTCCCATCACAGAAACCTCACACTTGTCCCATCACAGAGATCTCACACTTGTCTCGTCCATGAGGTCTCATACTTGTCCCATCACAGAAATCTCACACTTGTCCTATCACAGAGATCTCACACTTGTCTCATCACAGAGGTCTCATACTTGTCTCATCCATGAGGTCTCACACTTTTCTCATCCATGAGGTCTCACACATGTATCATCCATGAGGTCTCATACTTGTCCCATCACAGAAACCTCACACTTGTCCCATCACAGAGATCTCACACTTGTCTCGTCCATGAGGTCTCATATTTGTCCCATCACAGAAATCTCACACTTGTCCTATCACAGAGATCTCACACTTGTCCCATTACAGAAGTCTCACAATTGTCCCATCACAGAAATCTGACACTTTTCCCATAACAGAAATCTCACACTTGCCTCATCACAGAGATCTCATACTGGTCTCAGCACAGAGATCTCACACTTCTCTAATCACAGAAATCTCACACTTTTCCCATCAGAGGTCTCACATTTGTCCGATCACAGAGATCTCACACTTGTCTCATCACAGAGGTCTTACACTGGTCTCATCACAGAGATCTAACACATGTCTCATCACAGAGGTCTTACACTGGTCTCATCACAGAGATCTCACACTTGTCTCATCACAGAGGTCTTACACTGGTCTCAGCACAGAGATCTAACACATGTCTCATCACAGAGGTCTTACACTGGTCTCATCACAGAGATCTAACACATGTCTCATCACAGAGGTCTTACACTGGTCTCATCACAGAGATCTAACACGTCTCATCACAGAGGTCTTACACTGGTCTCATCACAGAGATCTCACATTGGTCTCATCATGGAGATCTCACACTCATTTCATAACTGAGGTCTCACTTGTCTCATCACAAAGGATTTATTCTCTTCTCTTCACAGAAGTCTTATACTGGTCTTCTCAGTTCATTTATTACAGCCCCTGCTCACACACTCATCTCATCACAGAAGTCTCACTCACCCCATCACAGAGATCTCACACTCATCTCATCATGGAGATCTCACACTCATTTCATAACTGAGGTCTCACTTGTCTCATCACAAAGGATTTATTCTCTTCTCTTCACAGAAGTCTTATACTGGTCTTCTCAGTTCATTTATTACAGCCCCTGCTCACACACTCATCTCATCACAGAAGTCTCACTCACCCCATCACAGAGATCTCACACTCATCTCATCACAGAGGTCTCATCCTCATATCTTCACAGAGGTCTCATACTGGTCTCATCACAGAGATTTCACACTCGTCTGCCCAGTTCTGTGTTCATTAATTCCGGTCGTTTGCTCACACACTCGTCCGAACGAGAACTGTTTCATACTCCAGCGAGCTTTTACTGCACACTCCATTTTGTCACAGTCATTTAGACGCTGCCTGGCTGTGAAATGGGCTTTGCGCTGTGGATGACATCACTGAGGGCCGACAGCTGGACATCAAGGTAATGGTTGAGACGGAGACAGTGAAAGAGTCTCACTGTAGATTTGGATTAACTGCACCCTGGACTACTGTGTGGAGGGCAGCGATGTTACACTTAATGCTCCTCAACATCTTTATTTCAGATGTTCCGCTGAATGTCTCATGGAAGTGGTGTAGTGGTGGTGCAGTACCAGCCTGAGGTTTAGAGACCAAGGACTGTAAGAAATTGATTTCCTTTGAAGTTCAGGACTAGGTCTAAACCTTCTCTGAAAAACCAACAGGGATTTAGCAGGGTGGTTCCTTACAGCTCAGAGAAGCTTCAACAATTTAGAAACTGTAATTTTAATGTACAAATACATATTAAGGTAGAGATACATATTTTACAAGTATTTTTCTGCGTGTTTAAATCCTGTTCACTGTAAATGGAATATTTCTGCTCCTGGTTCTGGTGTAGTCCAAAGTGACCACAGGGCTCCTGTCCTGAAGCTAACAGAGCTCCGTAGGGCCTCTAGTTTATTCTGTTTTCAGTTTTAGATTTAATTCCCAGACCCTCAGCCTCGATAGAAGCCAGACGTTCCTCAGGGGTCTCAGGTGTCAGTGGCCATTTCCCTCCTCAGACCCTCCGGAACAAGATTAAATCCATATATCTGCTTCCGGATCGGTGTAAAACACATTTCCGCCTTCTTTTACCCGCCGTGGTGTCGTTCCGGTTTGTCGTGGGGAGGAGGGCTATTAAGTGGACGGTGGTTAATTCCCTGGAGCGTGGCGCTGACGGAGAGATCACATCATAAACACTGTGTCCTGGAAATAATCGATAAACCACCAGAAAAAAAGGCCCATAAACTGCTCCACCAGGCCTTGGATAACTTCATTAAACCCAGCCAGGCCTCACGTGAAGCTTCTGGATCAGTTTGTGTGATGATTTATGAACAAAAGAGAGGCCAAATTCAACTCACCAAGCCCATAGTCCAGAAAAAACAAGGTTTCTGCCACAAAATAATGACTTCCATACAGTAAAATAGCCTGGGGTCCAAAAAATCAGTACAGCTTCTTAGTATCACAGTAATATCACTGTATTATTAACATTTATATATTTATTCATTATTCAGAATGAACCGGGGCAGGTAGTGTTGCCACATGTCCTGGTTTTCCTGGGATAATTTTTTTTTACTGTTTGCCCTGGAAAATTAATTATCTTTCTCGGGACGCCTAATTGTCCTGGTTTTTTCGTGAAAATGCACTTCCATTCACATATTCATTCACCTTTAAATAAACATATATTCTGCCGTTGCATCAGTGTTGTCTTCCCTGCACGTACATAAGCATGGCGTGCTGGTCTCTGTGTTGTAGCTGCAGCAGACGAAAGCTATTATTTGATAGGTTGTTATGTAGGCTGTGTTCGAAAACGTAGTGAAAACTCGCTTCCTAGTCAGCAGTACTTTTGTGTGTTCTCCCTGTGTCTGCGTGGGTTTCTTTCGGGTGCTCCTGTTTCCTCCCACGGTCCAAAAACAAACGTTGGTAGGTGGATTGTTGACTCAAAAGAGTCTGTAGGTGTGAGTGAATGTGTGAGTGTGTGTCGCCCCTGGCGTGTGTCTACAATGCAGTCAAAAGTAGTTGCAGCATGATTTCAGTAAGAATATTGTAATATTTTTACCTTAAAATTACAAAAAAAAACTGAGCTGTAATAGGGAGAATAAAAACTCTGTCACTGCTACTCTGGGTTCAGCACTGCTGAAACTACACTATATAACTTTTGTAAAAGGGTAGGTAAAAACCCCCTCTACCTCCTTCTCTCCACTGATTTCAGTACAGTGCCATAAACAATAGGAACAACCTCAATTTTACCTAGTTTTCCTAGTTGCACCTCTCCAGAAATGTATCTACGCATTGCATCGACACACACAGCGATTGTGATTGGTCTGTAGTCAGATGGACATTGTTTATGTTGAACTGAGGAAGTACAGAAACATGAACTCCTCTCCTCCACACACAGAGATGCAGACAGCAGCAAATTCATGGCGAGAGATTTCCTCAGACACGGTGTCAACATCAGGGATGAATATAATATTGAAAATATAAATATGGACGTATGCGTAACAAAAAACTCACAAAGCACCAAACTATGCCCTATCCCAAAAACGACCTACTCCCTAAACAGTGCACTTTAAAAATGTATCAATTCACTCTACCACTACATAGTGTACTAGTGTAGAGGAAGATGTTTGAGATTTAGCCCTAGTGGTGTGGTGGTGTAATTGCAGGGCGGCACCCATCAATGCAGAAGTGTAAATGCTCACAACTGCGTAGGCCTTCAGTCTCTCTCCAGCACTAATAATAGGTTGTGTGGGGTCCAGCTGTGATATCTATGTATGCGACTGAGCTGAACCTTCACCCGCTGTTTGTTCTGATCTTTATTCTCTAAACAACACGTTACACAACTCCACTGTATTGGGGATGCTCAGTGATGTGGAGATGCTTTACAGTGGACAGAGGACACAGAGGGGTGAGAGTGTACATTGGATGCACAGAGCTTGTATGAAAACAATAATATTAAAAACTTCTGATGGTGTTTTAAGGTTTTTCTTGTTTCCATCTTCTTTGTTACAAGTTGCGCATGTTCTGTACATCAGACGTTACAAGTTCTCCCTCTGAAGAATCCAAACATTCTCTTTGTTGCAGGCAAATGTCCCTCTGGGAGAAGTGAGAATTATCTGCTAAATTGGCAATTATCGCCCCCGGAGGACGAGTCTCCATGGAGGACAACTCTTAACGAGAACTCGTCTCTTCTCCATCGCATTCTACATGACATCAGTTTGGGAACGAATGCAAACAAGCAGGGTTTCTTTTTTTCTTTCCCTGTTGGTTTTCGCTTTGCTTTTTTGTAGAACTGCCTCTACACACACAGAACAGCTCTAATATTAAAGCCACATCCTCATTTCTACACTTACTGTCCACTCTCTCAGCTCCACTGACCACACAGGAGCACTGTGTAGTTCTACAGTAAGGGACTGTAGTCCATCTGCCTCCACAGGGCCCCCACAGAGCAGGTATGATGTGGGTGGTGGATCATTCTCAGTGCTACGGTGGCACTGACGTGGTGGTGGTGTGTTGGTGTGTGTCATGCTGGTACAAGTGGATTAGATACAGCAGTGGCTGACATAGCTGGAGTTTTTAAACCCTGTGAGACACTACTCCCTCCCTTGTAGATGAAAAGTCAGAGACAGTAGCTCATCTGTCACTGCACAGTTTGTGTTGGTCATCTTCTTGTCCTTCATCAGTGACACAGGACGCTGTCGGCTGGATGTTTTTGGTTGGTGGACTATTCTCAGTCCAGCAGTGACACTGAGGGGTTGAAACTTCAGCAGCACTGCTGTGTCTGATCCACTCGTACCAGCACAACACACACTAACACACCACCACCACCCCGTCAGTGTCACTGCAGCGCTGAATTCAACACTGACGTAAATGTGGCTCTGCTGGGGGAAGGACAGTTTGATGCTTGTTAAGGACTATAGAGCTTTTGACCTCAAACCCTCACCTCCCTCCTGTTTCTCTCCCTCGTTCCTGTGGCTTGTGTCTGACGTTAATGAAGACATCTGTACTCACACAGGGTTAATGACACACTGACAGTGCTCCTGTCATTCGCAACAGATGAGGACGCCTCCCCCTTCAGAGTCAAGCTTTATTCTCCACAGGACGACATGAAATGAAGCAGGAGCCTACACAGCATTGGAAGGTGGAGCAGTGGAACTGTGTTCTCTGGAGGAATGGAGCTGCAGAGGGAGTGGATCTGTAGGGTTACTATCCATCTTTACAATATTTTCTTTTGAAACCAACAGCTTTTGCAGCTACTTCAATTGAACTTTCTCTAAGTGTGTTTCTATGGACCCATCTTCTTTACAGATCTCTATGGCTGTTTCCATGGAAACCAACTTAATCCATGACTGTATCTATCTAAAGATGTACCAGCTTTACATTTCCATTGACATCAATATGAATTTGATCAATCTACATCTGTTACCATGGAAACCAGCATCTTTTATCATGGTATCTATGGACCCTCATTTAGAGTCATTGCTATACCAACCTTCAAATGACCGTTTCTATGGCCATGAAGCATCACTAGAGACAGCTTTATGGATAGTACTCTCACTTATGAATGTTTCTAGAGACCACTACCTTTAATACGGTTTGTTCTCTGGTCACCAAGCTGTCTCTATGGACATGAGCCGCCTTTACAGCTGTGTCTATGAACATGCGCTGTCTTTACAGCTGTGTCTATGGGCATGAGCCACCTTTACAACTGTGTCTATGAACATGAGCCATGTTTACAGCTGTGTCTATGAACATGCGCTGTCTTTACAGCTGTGTCTATGGACGTGAGCCGTCTTTACAGCTGTCTCTATGGACATGAGCCGTTTTTACAGCAGTCTCTATGGGTGTGAGCCATCTGTACAGCTGGGTCTATGGATATGAGCCGTATTTACAGCTGTGTCTGTGGACGTGAGCCATCTTTACAGCTGTCTCTATGTACGTGAGCCAACTGTACAGCTGTCTATTGGGTTGAGCCGTCTTTACAGGTGTGTCTATGGATGTGAGCAATTTTACAGCTGCCAATATTAACTTGAGCCATTTTTACAACTGTGTCTATTGGTATAAGGCGTCTTTACAGCTGTGTCTATGCACATGAGCCATTTTTACACCTGTCTCTATTGACGTGAGCCATCTTTTCAGCTGTGACTTTGAACGTGAGCCATTTGTACAGCTGTGTCTATGGGTACAAGCCCTCTTTACAGCAGTCTTTTTGTACATGAACTAGCTTTACAGCTGTGTCTATGGACGTCAGCCTTCTAATCATTTTCTATTTGGAGTACTTCTGCATTAAGCATAAATACAAATGTTTTCAAAGTGATGCCTCCAGAGCTCCACATCGCTGATTTTTGAAGAGTTTGACTCGCCTCCCTCAACTAACACCAGCTTGTCAGTATGTAAACAACAGCAGCAGTATAAAACCATCAGCACAACTCCAGGACTTTTATTGTGTATTATTAACTGACTACAATATAAAAAAAGCAGAGCTTTGCAATGATGTAAAAAAAATCCTCAAGTGATACTTGTGGTTTAAACTGTTTAATATTAAATTGAGGATCAATCCAAAACCACAAACCAGTCATAAATCAAATCAAATACACACTGAGTCAAACAAACTTTTCCAAAGAGCAAATCCAAAACAGAGAAACAGAAAAAGAGGCAAAGGAATTGAACACAAAAAAAAACGCTTCTAAGGCAATACTCAGCAACCACCCTCGTTAATACTCGCTTCTATACTCTCTATAAATGTTTAATACTATGGTGTCTTGGAGCTTTGAAAAGTTCTCTGATTGGTCGAAGTTGCCATGTGACTTGTGGAGGATTCTGGGAATTGAAGTTCTAAAATAGAATGCGATAGACAGAGAGAAGAGGCAGATTCCCTTGAAAAAGTTCCTGATCTGCGGGGGCTTTATCTCTTCATTCAGTGGTCCATTAGCTACATTTCTTACCTTCAGAATAATAATAAAATTATTGGTGAATGAATTAATAAATTGGAATGAAAATTAAGAGAATATCAAAGTGTGAAAATAAGCAACCTTCTGCAATTCCTCAACAGCCCACTAGGGGTGCATGGCCACAGTGTTAGTACCCTACACTAGATGGACCACAGTTGCAAAGGAACTGAGATAACATGCTTATACCAGTCAGTATTGTGGAGAAGAGGATGGGTGTGTGATTTCTGGCGATTACTGTGATTTTAAGGTTTAATAAAGACGTTAATTCTGACGGAGAGCTAATGACAGTGAGAGAAACGGTGTGATTCTGAGCTGCAGGTAAAGCTGGAGGTAATTTCACACTGGGTTCCTCCTCCTTTTCGAAGCTGGGAGGCGAGTTCATTCACCATCTGAATGACTCAGGTAAATCCAATTCCAGAGAGAGATGGAATCCGAGACGAAGAGCAAATTACAGCGGTGGAGGAATGGTCCGGGCTCTATTCTTCACCTCTGTTTAAGAAAAGGGCTTCGGCCCACACACAATGGAGGAACGGCATTCTTATCTTCGCTGTTAAACGTGTTTTTATAATTGATTCCCTCATCGGGACAATGGGGCGGCGATGAAAAGCCTGTCGGTGCCGGCCCTTTCTGTCACACGCTGATGAGGTCATTCCCTCAAGGAGAGCCGTGTTGACCAGTGTGACCTCAAGCAAAGTCCAGCACAACAATGGCTGAGGACCACACACACACACATTGATTCACAAGATAGAGGCCTCAAACAATGCAGTGAGGTCTGTTTAAGTTGTAACCACATTAGCATAATTAATGTCCAATTCTGCGAGACCCACCTTGGCCACTTTATTGGAAACCCCTTTGGTAGTAGCACAAGCTAGGTGTTTTAAATAAAGTGGCCAGTGTGGAATCCAATAAATTTACTAATGTTTAATGTTTCTAATAAAGTGGCCATATAGTGGAAGTAAACAGCTGGTGTTTCCAATAAAGTGGCCAGATGGTGTAAACAAAGTCAGAAGTCTCCATACATCTGGGCAGACAGTAAAATCTACCTTAAGCTTTCTGTGAAAGCATTTCTAATAAAGTGGACACTTGGTGTAAGTAAAAGGTAGGGGTTTCCAATAAAGTGGCCAGGGAATTTAGTTAGAAAATAGCATTTTCTAAAGGCCAATTTAAGCTTCTGCGTTAAGTCAAGCCTGCGCATGTGCTGTACGCAGTTGTGAGTGTGTATGCATTTGTGTCTGTGTCACTCTGCAGTTACACCACCACACCACTAGGGTGTCACCACTGTATATCAGATATCTTCCTCTACACTATGTACTATATAGTGTAGTGCTGTATTAGTTTTCTAAATCTTGGCACGGTATTAAAAAAAAGTGCCTCAAAATGAGGGCGGTATTTATTATTTGAGAGCAACAGGGAGGGGGCACTGTGGGAGCTCAATGACTGCTGATGTCACGGTCTAAAAACGGGTGGGGGATAAAAAACAAGCCCAGTAGCTCACTGCAGTGCTAAGTTTAGTTCTGAGTTTGGGTTAAAAGAGAGAGGAAGAAAGCTGTAAACAGTCAAAATTCTCGACTTTGTGCTCACAGGTATATGGCTTTTATTCTCTAAATATGTGTGTTCTGAGCCTCAGTTCTGCTGTGATGTGCTAAGCCACAAGTGCTTGTTAGCGCCAGCTGTGCTTCAAAACAGTGTAGAACCATCTTATTTTTCTTATTTTCAAAATGTTCTGTTCCTTCAGCACATGTTGCTGAAATTTGATCTCTCAGAAATGGGTTTTTATCGTCAACATGTGTCAGTGCACACTGTCGGGCTGTGTTTAGCTAAATTCACATGCCTTTATGCTCACAGATATAAGGCTCAGCCCGACAGAGCACCCCCTCACCACAGTAATACCATATACCTCGATAATATGATGGTATGAAAAATGTGGATACAGTCATAGGTGTGAGTGTGTGAGTGAATATGTTAGTGTGTGTCGCCCTGCTAAGGACCAGCGCCCCCTGCAGGGAGTGTCCCCACCTTGCGCCCAGTGAATCTGGGTAGGCACCAGACCCACCACGACCCTGACCTGCTATTCTCCATCAGTCCTATACCACATTCTCCCATCAGTTCATGGTTCCTTTAATAAAGGAATAAAGGAGAGTTCTGGCCGATATCAGTCCCAGGTCTGAGAGTAAATATCTAATATGATTTTAAAGTTAGTGCCCCTATGAAAAGACTTCAAAGGAAGATTGAAAACAAAATAGAGAGGAAAAACGGATCAAAGGAAGATAGAAAGAGGGGCAAAAATCATCTTGCTCTACAGGCTGGAGTCGGAGCAGGTCTGAGCTGCTGGGAAAAGCTGTTTAAAAGAGGTTATCCCGGGTGGAAAAGTTAGAGACCCTGAGAGGGGATCATTTCTCAGCCGTATGTGCAGCGTCAGGGTCCATCAGCGTCTGCTTCAGCATCCTCCAGCCCTCTCCTGACCAGGCTGTTTCTCGGGATTAATCAGAAAAGCCGGACTCTGCTTCTCGAGAGAACTTCGCCCCGGCTCCACGGGGTCTGCTGGGAGTTCGGTTGAGGAGTTTTGACTTCTCAGGTGGAGAAAGAAACCTAAGGTGAAAGCTTAATTTTTTTTTTCCACTCTTAAAGAAACCATAGATAATTCTAGAGAACGCCCACCTCCAGTTTGTGTTCATTCTGAAGCCCTGGATCATTTAAGGTGGAATGGTGTGTTTGAGTAAGATGCGACTGTACGTTGTTTGTGGCTGAAGTGTAACTTGTCTGTATGTTTTTATTCACAGTTTAAATTACCACTAAACTCATTCAAGAAGCACATTCGCACTGTGTTTACTTTCATGCAGTTATGGCTCGCCCGAATTTGGAGTCAGTTCCACCTTAAGTAATGTTACTGTAAGAGCAAAAATAAGACCAGATTGCAGCAAATGGTGAGGGAACATTCTCTGAATTTTAGAAAAATATGGTATGATTTGGAATAAATTTGTGAACATTGCCTTGAGTAAGGCAACTTGAGTAAATAGAGCACACTGGGGACATGGGTGTCTGTTGTGGTTAAGATGCTGTGGCTGGGAGGCTGCAAGTAGTTATAGGCCCATGACTGTGTGTGGGCGTGTTTTCTTTTTTTTTTCTTTTTTTAATTTGTGAGGACCTGATGTTCTAGCAAAGATAAGAGCAACTGACATGTTTTGGGATTGTGAGGATATTTTGATGTTGCCTGAAACATGAAAAACTAAAAATTGATTTAGCGTTGGTGTTCTCCCTGTGTCCGCGGGGGGTTCCTCCGGGTGCTCCTGTTTCCTCCCATGTTCCAAAAACACACGTCGGTAGGTGGATTGGCGACTCAAGTATCCATAGTTGTGAGTGTGTGAGTGAATGTGTGAGTGTGTGTCGCATCCTCTGGGGTGTATTCCTGCCTTGTGATTCTGGGTCGGCTCTGGACCCACTGCGACCCTGAACTGGAGAAGCGGCTACAGACAATGAGTGAATGAATTAATGATTTAGTTTTGGTTACTGAGATTAAGGTTTAGTGCAGATGTATTTTTTATTAGCTGCAGTAATCATTATTTCAATGGAAGTCCTCATAAGTATAGCAGAACTAACGTGTGTGTGTGTGTTGGGTGTGTCTAAGCCCTGTCCCCCGGGGCTCGCTTCCATCCAGTTTTATTGTGGACTGTTAGAATCCAGTCTGCTCTAAAATAATGACACTGACCTTGAAGTGTGGCTTCAGAACAACAACAACAACAACAACAACAACAACAACAACAACATGGGTCTCCTCAGGTCCAGCTCCTGTGGGGTCACCAAAAATACATGGACATTTAATAATGTTTTAATGAAAGGGGAATTACACCTGTTTTTCAAAATGCTGGTGTAGTTCAGCAGTTGTAAACAATCAAAGCTCCATAGTGCACACACTTTATAAATCTTCACAGGGAAGCACAAACACTCTGGAGCATCTGCAGATGAACTGTGTTCTCTGGAGCAACGGAGCTTCATTTAGTACATTCAGGGTGAGTTTGTGTGGAGTTTGTGACCCAAAACTAATCTTCCAACATTAGCACCTGACCTCACTGATGTTCTTGTGGCTGAATATGTTACGCTGCTGAGAGAGGTGATGTGAGGAAAGATTTTAATTTTTAAGAAAACACCGGAAATGCTGTTTACTGCTTGCAGCTGCACTGAGTCCCCACACCCACTCCAAACCAGTCACACAGTAATCAGAGTGTCAGGAACGAGGGGCGAATTGAGGGAGGCGGACGCATTCGCTAAAACACGGGATAATTTAATATAAACAAAACAACGATACTTAAACAGGACACAAACAAACAAGGAGCCAAACAAGCTAAATAAAACAAAGGAAACTGGACAGGGAAAACAGGACAGACGGACGAAAAGCGACACGACGAAAAAGGAGAAGAAACGGGGAAACTCTAGAGACAGACGGACAGACTAAATAACATGACCAACTAAACACAGGATAAAGGGGAAATGTACGACCAACATGACGTGAAACAAGAGGGCTTAAATACAGACACAAACGAGACACACCTGGACAGATAACAAGGAGGACGGGTTAACACATGACACGGACGAGGAGGCGGAATAAAGGCGGAGACTTGAACATAAACAAAACAGAGCCATGTGCAAATAAAGCACATGGCCGGGACAACAGACTGACAGGACGAAGGCGTGACACAGAGAGACACAACCAATCACAAGCTAGAATCCAGTCAATACAGGGAGAAAAACATGTCCATTAATACAATATTTTTTTCTGTCTCCTGAGCTCCCCTTACCTGCTGCTGAGCGTAATTCACGTTTACAGTAATATTGAAAAATCAAGTCTCACACCATCCCTCTCTCTCTCTTTTTTTCTTTCTCCCTCTCTATCTCTCTCTCAAATACACATACACACACCGAGTGATATTTACATTGGTCACAAACGGCTCTCAGCTGTTATTGAGCTGGGGGAATATGTGTAATTGAATAAAATAATGTTGACTACATCATAAAACCCATATATCACTCATAATACACACTGGACCATGTTATTACAACCTTAAAGTGTAACTTTGGTGGTGCATTAGCCGTTATAACCACAGCATCCAACAGTAAAGCACTTATTACCAGAATCGATGTCCAATCCAGGGCGGCACGGTGGTGCAGCAGGTAGTGTTGCGGTCACACAGCTCCAGGGACCTGGGGTTCGATTCCCGCTCCAGGTGACTGTCTGTGAGGAGTTGGTGTGTTCTCCCCGTGTCCGCGTGGGTTTCCTCCGGGTGCTCCGGTTTCCTCCCACAGTCCAAAAACACACGTTGGTAGGTGGATTGGCGACTCAAAAGTGTCCGTATGTGTGAGTGTGTGTTGACCTGTGAAGGACTGGCGCCCCCTCCAGGGTGTATTCCCGCCTTGCGCCCAATGATTCCAGGTAGGCTCTGGACCCACCACGACCCTGAACTGGATAAGTGCTTACAGATAATGAATGAATGAATGAATGATGTCCAATGCTAAAAACTGAGCTAATCCAGCTAAAGTAAGCAGGAGCTACCACTCAACCTCATTCATCAGTAACTCTCAAAACTGGATTATAACACTGTCCTATAACAAAGCTTGGGTTCCAACTTGTGTAACTTCAGTCATTTAATCCACACAATAACCAGAAAAAAGCACTTATTAACAAAATCGATGTCAACCGTGAAATATTGGACTAATCCAGTTAAAGTTAGCAGCTGCAACCCCTGGCTCACTGCTCTGTAACTCTCAAAAACTGATTATAACACTTTTGTCAACAAAACTATCACTAGCTCGCAACGCAACACAAGAAAAAAGGGCAACAAATACTTACTGCTCCAACTTGTGTCCTTGGTTTACAGCTCACTCTACTGTGTAAATTTAGTCACTCACTCGCTCTCTCTCTCTCCCTCTCTCTCTCTCTCTCTCTCTCTCTCTCTCTCTCTCTCTCTTTCTCTATCTCTCTCACTCTTTTTTTCACTTCCTTGCTCCCTCTGCCATATTGTCTGTACCTGGAATACGGAGCTAGATTTTTTTTTTCAGTAGCAATGTAAGCACCCATGAGATTTGTGGCATGAAGTGTTATGCAGTTCTCATGAGAGCCCTCCACGCAGTGATTTGAAAGTCGCTTAGTCCAGTAAACCAGCAGTGGACCTGGCATAGCAGCCTCACAGGAGATTCTCGCACACTGCTACATCACAAGAGAAATTTCAGCTTCAGCTGTCCATGGTTAAATATAGAACTGTTTCCTGTAATTAAGAACCTTATTAGAACCATCATTCTCAAGCGTGCAGGGCGGATTGTGGTGAAATAACCCTAGCTCGGCTCTCGTTGGTTTACGGTCTTTCAGGCCTGACGTTAAAATTACGTTGAGTGTGCGTCCACCCACACTACAGGACTACAGTAGTAAATATTGAACATGTTTTATATTTAAGATTAAGATTGGATTATGGTCTCCACACACTATTGGATCACCATTTACGATCACTGTAAAATAAGGAGAGCGCTTGTGATTGTAAATATTAAAAAAAACGAATGAAATGTGCAATTATTGGTCATCATACAACATACAAATGTGTCTTCCATGTTTAACACAACGGTGTCCATGAACATACACACACACACACACACACACACATGCTCATACTAGTGCATTCTGCCACTTATCCTGTAGTTTGGGCCAGGCTTTAGTAAGTAAACATCCATGGCTCCATCCATTCACTACCACAGTCCACCGTTCTGACTCGGCAGGTACCACAGCTGCAGCCGCCCAGAAGCATGACATCCTGCACTGGTTTAAAATTTTAAAGCGTGTTGTCTTTGGAAAAGCTTTTGAGGAGATGGCTGTTGACAGGCGGTGTTTTTATCGATCCGCCGGACTCAAGGAGGATGGCATGGGGCCAGCACCAATGACCCGAGTCATTACTTCCCCCAGCAAGATTCAATCAAACAGCTTTCACAACCGCTGCTCCAGACACGACGGGTGGGCGGCGAAAACCACCCCCAACAAAACAAATCTATTTAAACCCAATCAAATTCCTCAGATCTCGCCAATCTCCTCCCGCTGCGGCGCTGAATGGAGACGGCGAGGATTGTTTCTCACACGCGGAGGATATTAAATTTCAATCGGGCTGTAATTTATTCCACGGTGTTTAAACGAGCTTCGCTTCATCACAGATTAACATATGCAGGGAAAGACAACTGCTCCCCCTTTATATTCATACTGTATGTAATAACTGTGTATTTACATTTAATACATAGGTAATAGCAGTGTTATCAATATACTAATTACTAATAGGCTACTGCTCCATGTAATTGCGCAGGTAAAAGCTTTTAGTGTTGTGGACCTACTAAAAGTGCAAAAAAAAGGTTTTATTACTATTATTATTATTATTAATATTATTATTACCTAAGACAGAAAAGTACTGGGAGAACGTTTATAATACCCTTCAATTTTGAAAAACAGTATTTACAGAGTCATATGATTAATGAGTTCAAAGTGTTAATGCTCTGAGTCCAACCCCCCCTCCCACACACACACACACACACACTGCTTGTCCCAATCACGTCAACAGTGGACCACACACGCTGAATAAATTCTGAATAAAGCCGGCTCTGTGGAGAGTGTCCTTGCCCCCTCCCCGCCATTTTCCCACAATGCTTTGCTGCGGTGTGTCTCGGCGGGTGGCAGGTACGGCTCTGTGATCGCAGCGTTTGTCTCGCGGCTGAGGAGCCACAGGAGAAGGTCCTCTGAAGGCATGATGAATTATTAATGGAATAAATCTCCAGCAGAAGGACGGAGGGAAGAAGACGAATGTCTCAGAGATGAGGAGGGTCTCAAGGCTGTGGGGCGGGTTGTTGGGAGGTGAAGGGGGGGTGTCAGACATGACTCAGTGTACCCGGATACATCAGAGCAATCACGTATAATTCAGCAGCTAGACACAGGCACCACGCCCAGTGTCAAATGTGGGTTAAAGGGGTGTACAGCCCCTGGGCATTGGGCTGTGGAACTGTGTTCTCTGCACTGATGGAGGTCCCTATAGTTCATTTGTGACAAACTGCATTAGTGTGTGTGTGATCCAGAACTAAAAGAGAGACTGGGTGAATGTGTGAATCTGTCCACAGGTGTGAGTGAGTGATAAGTGAGTGAGTGAGTGAATGAGTGAGTGAGTGGGTGAATGTGTGAATCTGTCCACAGGTGTGAGTGAGTGAGTGAGTGAGTGAGTGAGTGAGTGATAAGTGAGTGAGTGAGTGAATGAGTGAGTGAGTGGGTGAATGTGTGAATCTGTCCACAGGTGTGAGTGAGTGAGTGAGTGAGTGGGGAATGTGTGCACCACATGTGTGAGTGAGTGAGTGAGTGACTGGGTGAATGTGTGACTCTGTCCACATGTGTGAGTGAGTGAGTGAGTGAGTTAGTTAGTGAGTGAGTGATTGGGTGAATGTGTGAATCTGTCCACAGGTGTGAGTGAGTGAGTGAGTGAGTGAATGAGTGAGTGAGTGAGTGAGTGAGTGAATGAGTGAGTGAATGAGTGAGTGAGTGAATGTGTGAATCTGTCCACAGGTGTGAGTGAGTGAGTGAGTGAGTGAGTGAGTGAGTGACTGGGTGAATGTGTGAATCTGTCCACAGGTGTGAGTGTGTGAGTGAGTGACTGGGTGAGTGTGTGAATCTGTTACAGAAAAGGAAGGGATGAACATTCTAAAGATGCTTTACTGTGAAACACCAATAGAACCCACTGTCTAAAAGGCGAGTGAATGTGACAGTGTGTCACCTCTCCTCTTTCAAACTCACCAACCGTGCAACACACACAAACACCACTGTTTCCATGCATCGTGGGGACATTACATAGACTTCCATTCATTTTATGAAAACTAAACCCAACCCTAACCCTAAAGCGT
The DNA here is from genome assembly GCF_029633855.1 of Hoplias malabaricus. Lineage (NCBI taxonomy): Eukaryota > Metazoa > Chordata > Actinopteri > Characiformes > Erythrinidae > Hoplias > Hoplias malabaricus. The sequence goes on from NC_089818.1 coordinate 13,678,005, forward strand.
CACCCTAGTAGTTAATCACTGACACTGTGGTCCCCGGAAAGAACACCAGTCCCCACAATGAGAGTGTGTAAACAGGTATCGGTCCCCACAATGTGAGTAATACCTGTTTTTTTTTTGTTCCAGCGCCACAAATATCCATCAATGAACAGAAACACTACACACACCGAGACACTTCTCCGCTTCTGTGAGGGACGTCCCAAAGCTCACTTCCATTTCCACTGAACACCCACACGACCCTGAGGATCTCCCCCTGGAACACGCTGCGCACATTTTCCCCCTGATCCATCACACGCGAAAGTGTGAGCGCTACGCTTTTCCAAACCCATACGTGCAAAGATCCATTAAAGAGAAACAGACAGACAGTAAACTCAGCGCAAAGCAGAAGCTGAACAGAGCTGTGATGCGGAAGGAAAGGAGGCAGGACACGAGCGTCAACGACAGGAGACTAGATCAAAGGACACAGAACGAGGCCTACTCTCTAAAGAACAGAAGACAAAGACATATAAGAAATACACTACGGCAAAATAACCTGCCTCAACAGAGACACTACACAATTAAAAATTATCATTCAGGGGCCCTTAAGTAAAGAAAATTGTTTTATATAGAACCATATACACTTTTTTGTGAAATAGGTTAAAATGACTAAAGAATCTTAAAGGGTAATGTCATCAATTTTACTCAAAAAGCACCATATTATATAAAATATAAAGACGATATTTCCTCACCATTTGCTTCTCTTCTATCTGTTCACGCTGGAAACAACAAACAAACAAATACAACAGCAAAAAAAGTGTCTCAGTCTGGTATGCTAGGCTTTCTCTCTCTGCATCTGGAGGTTTTTAGACAATGGAGAGACTCCAAATGATGGAAAGCACAAACAAAGGTGAGGATGTTGCTCTATTCCTGTGCCATAGGGGGGTAACACTGACTTATTGAATGAGTTACATTTACATTACTTAAGGTGGAACTGACTCTAAGTTTGGGAGAGCGCTAACTGCATGAAAGTAAACATAGAGTGAAAGTGCTACAAAACTAAACAGCTCGAGTTACAAATGAGTTTCTGTGGTGAAAAAAAATTACAGACGAGTTACACTTCAGACACGTACTAACAACAATAAGTGTTCTCCTCAAACACACCCTTCCACCTTAACAGATGTGGAGCTTCTGAGCGTAAACACACCGAAGACAACTGCATTTCCCCAAAATCATAGACGTTTGCCTGTAAGTAATGCTAATAAACAAGAACGGGCATTCAATTAGGATTCATCAAATTCAGATATAATGCTAGTTTCTATAATTCCTTAATGACTGTGTAATGAATCATTTAGTACTGATTATTGTTATCTTATTACTTAATATTATTCTATTCTGGTGTATTCTAAATGATCTATTCTGGCGGAGATGCTGCTCTGAGGGGGGTGAATTATAACGTCAGAGTATTTCTAACTGTAATCAGAAGTGCTTACATTTTTTTCCTTCATACCAGCAATCACCTGACTCTTCTCTGGGTGTGATTGGTAATTCTCCTCGCACGACTCTGGAGGTGCAGGAGGAGAGCGGACGCAGTGATGTGGAGAAAAAGCACATGATGAGACGCCTTCATTTGAATAGTAATGGCCCCAGCTACAGGCTTGAGGCCAGAGAAGCGAGAGGCCTAAATGGGCGACAAAGCAATCGCACGGTTCTCGACAAGTCTCTTTTCTAAATAGCTGCTGGACACACGGCTCTTTAGAGCGTCCAGTTCAGGAGACACTCTAAAAAAGACTCTAGACACAATCACAATAGAGCCACAAAGAGATAAACGACACGCAGACAAGATAAAACACAACAGCATTCGTCATCGGTAATGAGCCGACGTTAGAGGACACACATGGCTGTGTATTCACAGGTGAAATATAAGCTCTTAAAGATAATGGTGCTACAAAGTTATTTTTGAGTGATGCCATGGTAGAACCACTTTTGGTTCCATAAAGAACCAGGTTTGTTTAAGAGGTCTTCTATACGTTTAAAAATCCATTACTCTTAAAGGGGACATCTAAGATGATGATGATAATAATAATAATAATAATAATAATAATATACTACATTTATATAGCACCTTTCTAATACCCAAGGTCGCTTTACACAAAGAGGAGAAAAAAAAAAAAAAAGTAAAGACACTTGCAGATAGTGCACAAAGATACCTGCAGAGTGCAGAAGTACTGAGCAAAGAGGCAAGTCTTTAGCTGAGATTTAAAGACAGAAAATCAAGAGCATGGATGAAGACTTTGCGGTAAAGAATTCCAGAGCTTGGGTGCCACAACACTGAATGATCTACCACCAGCGGTAACTAATTAAAAGTTTGGGCACTGACAAAACACCGCTCTCAGAGGACCTCAGTGATCTTGTAGGACAGTAGGGGTGTAAAAGTTCAGAAAGGTAGGCTGGCGTCAAACCGGGCAGAGCGTTGTATATGAGCGGGAGAACTTTAAACTGAATACGGAGTGAGACGGGTAGCCAGTGGAGATGATGAAGAATAAGTGGTGATATGAGCTGATGAGTTGAATAAGAGAGGACCCGAGCAGCAGAGTTCTGAACGTACTGAAGAAAGAGTATGGTCTTAGAAGGAAGGCCAATGATGAGAGAATTACAGTAATCTAATCGGGAGGACATGAATGCATGGACGAGAATTTCAGCATTATTAACAGAAAGCAGGGGACGAAGGCAAGCAATAATATGTAAATGGAAAAAGGATGTTTTGGTTAGGGCCTTAATATGAGGTTTGAAGGAAATCTAAATTGTGAACAACTGGAGATGTTTTTACAGCCACACCATCAAAGTTAAGTGTGATATGTGGACTTGGGGCCAACGAGCAAGACTTTAGTTTTTTCCGTGTTGTGCTTCAAAAAGTTGGCCTGCAACCAGTGTCTCAGATCCCAAACGCAGGAAATAAGGGCAGAGGGGGGAAGAGTGGAAGACTTTTTGGCGCTCACGTATATTTGAGTGTCGTCTGCATAGCAGTGGTAATTAAGACCATGGCTGTGGATGATCTGACCTAAGTGTTAGCATGTAGATGATGAATAGTATAGGGCCTAGGACTGAACCTTGGGGAACCCCTTGTGTAACAGTACTAGGGGAAGATTTGTGTGTAGCAAGAACAACAACAAACACAGGTCTCTCTGGATTGTTTAAGTTCAGGAGCTTGACGTCTGTTAAAGTGGAATGATGTGTTTGAGAAAGATGTGTTTGTATCTTGTTTAAGGCTGAAGTTTAATTCACTGTTTGAAATTCACAGCAAAAATAACTCAATATTACCCACCTAAGCAGCAGCAATAGCGCAACATCCTCATCTTGGTGTTTCAGAGTTTGGAGTCTCTTTGTTGTTTAAAAAACTCCAGATGCCATTTCTATGCTATGAGCAGAGGAAAAGAAAGCCTAGCATACCGGACCGAGAGAGTTTGTTTATTTACTCATTTACAGACACCGGAGCTTCGTAAAGACGTTAGACCATCAGAGAAACAACAACAATAACATTGTTTTTTAGACAATGGAGAGACTCCAAATGCTGAAAAGCACTAACCACATTGAGGATGTTGCTCTATTCCTGCTCTTTATGCACGTAACATTTACTTATTTTTGCTATTATGGATCACTTAAGGTGGAAATGTCTCCAAACTCAGGAGACAGCTAACTGCATTACCGAAAGTGCTACAAAACAGAACAACTCAATTTACAAAGGAGTTTCTGTGGTAAAACGGTGAATAAAAACTTACAGACAAGTTACACTTCATCCATGTACAAACAACAGTCAAACACATTGTTCCACCTTAAAAACCAGAGCTTAGAACTGTGTTTCCCCACAATCACAGATGTTCCCTTTATTATGAATTAATGAATTAACCCTTGGCGGCACGGTGGTGCAGCAGGTAGTGTTGCAGTCACACAGCTCCAGGGACCTGGAGGTTGTGGGTTCGATTCCCACTCCGGGTGACTGTCTGTGAGGAGTTGGTGTGTTCTCCCCGTGTCCGCGTGGGTTTCCTCCGGGTGCTCCGGTTTCCTCCCACAGTCCAAAAACACACGTTGGTAGGTGGATTGGCGACTCAAAAGTGTCCGTAGGTGTGAGTGTGTGAGTGTCTGTGTTGCCCTGTGAAGGACTGGCACCCCCTCCAGGGTGTATTCCCGCCTTGCGCTCAATGATTCCAGGTAGGCTCTGGACCCACCACGACCCTGAACTGGATAAGGGTTACAGATAATGAATGAATTAATGAATTAACTCTTATTGTGAAGTCACCATAGCCATACGCTAATAAACACAGCCAGGCAAACCCTACTCCAGTTGCTGAACAAAAGCAAAAGTGTTTTCACTGCCATACCTTGGTTAAATGTGGACATCAAATTTTGTAGCACTGTTGTACAATGACAGCAAAAAACAGGTCAGCTCAAGTTCAGAAAATACTCACTGGTGATAAGGGATGTGCAGCTCAGGCAAACAGAAGTCTTTTCCGGTGAGAACTCAGGCTAACAACCATAATAGTTATATATGTCTTCTACAATCAACAGTTACCAAGACAAACCAGAGAACATTTCAGAAAGGTTCCTGACTCAGAGAGTAGCAGAGAGTACAGCAGCTCCTCAGTGAAGGAGGACACACTGTAAAATTTTAATCATCTGTTTGACAGTAGCATTTCTGAACGCAACAACAGCCCAAAACAACACTTCGCCTCATCAGCTTTTAGAGCTTCGCATTAACGTGGGAGAAGTAGTTTCTCTCTGCCTGACACTTTTACCATGCCTTTTCCACCTGGGAATTCAGCGTTCAACATGTTGCACAAACACATCATACCACCGCTGGGAATCCCTGTGGTGCCAACTGCTCCTGACAGTTAGCCTAGCCCCCGATCTGCAGGGCGATAAACCTCTTACATCAGTAATCAACAAAATCACAAAGAACTGCAGAAATATGAAGACATGTTGTGTTGGCCAAGGAGTGAGGAGGAGGACGTAAGTGTGAGTAATCATTTTATTAACACAAACAAAGCTGAAAACATAATCTGAAAACAAACAAAAGCAGTAGCGAAATCACATTTTACAAAAACTGGACAGGAGTCAACAGAAACCAAACCATAAACCAACGTGAGCAAGATGGAGACAAACACAGTCACACTCACATTCTGTATAAGACCTGACAAAGGTAGAGGACCACAGACAAGGACCACCTGGCAAATATCAGGAGAGGACAGGACCACAAACAAGACACATGTAGGAACACTAAAGCTCAATAGGCGACGTCGTAGCCTGACACTTCTCTAGAAATGTCATCAAGCGTTGCATCGACTCATACCACAGCAACTGTGATTGGTCAGTAGTCGGACGGACATTGTTTAAGTTGAACTGAAGAAGTACAGGAACATGAACTCCCTAAATAGATCACTTTAAAGATTTATAAAAGTAGTTCTACACCACCACTATACTGTGTACTACATAATGTAGAGAAAGTTGTTTGAGATACAGCCCTAGTGGTGTGGTCATAGGTGTGACGCAGACACCTATGCAGAATTGTAAACACACAACGGCGTAGGCTCTGCATCAAGTCAACATATAAGTATAAACTGGCTCTAATGACGAGGAGGGGGCAAAGGCGGAGACAAGGATGAAGACTTGGTTTCACGCTGAGAGAATCATAGACGTTATGACAGAGTGGCCATACATCCTGTGAAAAAATGTGTTAGGATTTATGAACTGTGTAAAATGTCTGGGATTTTGCAGTGGTTTAAAGTGAGGGTTTGTTTCCGCAGTAGACGCACACTCTGTGTGGGTTTGCACAGATATGAACATGTCTGTTTAAGCCTCGAAGCCTAAAAACAGCTCAACACTAATGTAAATAAACACAGATCCGTTTGACCTAATTTTATTATTTTATTGATGTATTTATTAACATTATTACACTGGCACAGAAATATTAATTTAAAATATTTTGTGGGCGGCACAGTGGTGCAGCAGGTAGTGTCGCAGTCACAGCTCCAGGGACTTGGAGGTTGTGGGTTCAAGTCCTGCTCCGTGTGACTGTCTGTGGGGAGTTTGGTGTGTTCTCCCTGTGTCTGTGTGGGTTTCCTCCGGGTGCTCAGGTTTCCTCCCACAGTCCAAAAACACACTTTAGTAGGTGGATTGATGACTCAAAAGTGTCTGTATGTGTGAGTGTGTGTTGCCCTGTGAAGGACTATAGCCCTCTTCAGGGTGTATTCCCGCCTTACACCCAGTGATTCCGGGTAGGCTCTGGACCCACCGCGACCGTGAACTGGACAAGCGCTTACAGATAGTGAATGTAAATGAATGAAATCTTTATGTAAAAGGTGGAAAAGGGAAACCAAGTTTTGGTTAATGCATATATGTTTATAAATGTATGTTAAGTAATGTAGTTTCTAGCATGATTTTAGAGATATTAACTCCCTGCTATTCTCTCTCTCTCTCACACACACACACACACACAGGCATCTGGAAGTTCACATCGGGTGACCATCAGTCTCTCTTGCCCAACTTAGCAGAGAGAGAGAGAGAGAGAGAGAGAGAGAGAGAGAGAGAGAGAGAGATGGACATCCCCCTGGACCACCCCTCCAACAGAGAGAGGGACAGCACCTCTTACATTACACACAGCCAGAAGTAATAACACCCTACACACTCTCACTGCACACACACACTCTCTCTCTCTGTCTCTCTCTCTCTCTCATTGCACTCTTTTTATCAAACAAACCATGTTCACGCCTTGAGCTTCTGTATTACCATCACATCCCATAAAATTAAAGCCACCTCCTTTCTACATTCACTGTCCATTCTCTCAGCTCCACTGACCACACAGGAGCAATGTGTAGTTCTACCATTACAGACTGTAGTCAATCTGTTGCTCTGCATACTTTGCTACCCCCCTTTGACCCTGTGTTTCAACGCTCAGAATCCCCACAGAGCAGGTATGATGTGGGTGGTGGATCATTCTCAGCGCTGCAGTGACACTGACGTGGTGGTGGTGTGTTAGTGTGTGTTGTGCTGGTGTAGAGTGGATCAGACACAGCAGGTGCTGCTGGAGTTTTTAAAAACTGTGTTCACTCTGTGAGACGCTCCTACCTCATTGGTCCACCATGTACATGTAAAGTCAGAGACAGTAGCTGCACAGTTTTTGTTGGACGTCTTCTTGTCCTTCATCAGTGGACACTGGACGCTGTCCCCACAGGATGCTTTATTTGGTGGACTACTCTACAGACAATTTCCAGCAGATATATCGATACAATAAATCCATACAGTTTATAACACAACCTCATATCTCCACGATGACAATTTTACTTCCTGTGAAAACAGAGATACTAGGCTTTGATCCGACTGTATTTCTCTGAAACAACATCTTCGTTCACTTCAGGGCCACATGTTCTCACTGCTGCTTTTGTTGAAGATATTCGGAGGGGACCATGTTGATCACAGCTCGTCTTCTTCTTGATCCTCAGAGCTCTGGGCTGAGCCTAAAGGCATCGCCTCAAACACGAGTCAAGCCCCGGATATTAAAACATATATATAAACAGACTCAGAGGTCTGAGCGGAGCGTGACGCGAGTCCAGGACATCGTTAGCTGTCCAGAGGCAGAGTTCAGCTCTCTCTCTCTCTCTCTCTCTCCAGCCTGAGGGTCTCACCCTGACCTCTGTGGCCTCTCTGACCTTCCTGACCTCTCCAGAGTCCAGAGAGGAAAATATGAACAGAAGCCGTATGGTCTAATAAAGCCCAGCTCTGCTGTCACTGGACATACGGGTCAAGAGACAGAAAGAGGCAGAGACACAACTGGACACAGCTACAGGGGCTTTACAGAGTTTTAGAGAGTTATTCAAAGAAAAAGACAAATGAATGATGAAACACAACAGAGATTATATTATTATTTTAACATTGCATTTACATCGCTGCATTTACAAAATGTGCTTATGTTCTTCAATGCTAGGGACCCCCACAGGAGCCCTACTGACGTGGTGGTGGTGTGTTAGTGTGTTCTGTGCTGGTACGGTACGTGTGGATCAGACACAGCAGTGTCCACCCAGAGCAAAATATTATTGCTCCCCGGTTGAGGTAATGACTAAGGTGATATAAAGCTACTAAAAAATCCTTATGAGTAAAAGGATGAGACAAAAGAGGAGACACGAGACACGAGAGAGACATAAAGGAGATAAAGAAGGCTTTAGTTCATCTGGAAAATCTGAGCACAGTGTGACTTTACTGAGATCTCCACTAAAACTCCAGAGGAGACACCTCATAGACTCGGGAGACACATTTGAGCAGCAGGAGACTTGTGCTAAAGTCTCCTATGTCTTTCCATCTGATCTCATTGTTGTCTAGGAGAAACTACTGAGATATAATAAGTGCTCACACTTGCAATATTTAGCGTGGCGTACTCCAGGTACTTTTTCGTTACTGATTGTTGAAACGCTGGGCAGACTGTGTACTACACTTCTGGATGTAGCTTATGTCTCAGAGCGCTCAGTGAACATAGCTGTCTCTGCAGTCCAGCCCTGATGGCTGTAATTTTGTTTCCGTGCTCATGGCTAGAAATCTCAGCGGCTCTTAAGGCGGCACTCGAGCTGAGGAGGAAAACGCTGGTTTGTGGTTCAGAGAAACTGGAAAACGGCCTGGTTTCTCCTCGTAAAGCTCTTCTTGTAAAAAGCCCAGGCCATCTTCGGCCAGCTGGGCTTCTTTCTCGGGACTAAATTATAAGAGACTTTCTCTGGCAGCACATCTCCCGTTCGTTTCCATAGGAACAGAGTTCCCCCGTTTTCCTGAATGTGGTTCAAACAAACCGCAGAGTGACGAGGTATACACCGCAGGACGTGATAAAGTGCTGTAAGACAAACGGACGCCTTAAAAAATGAGGACAGACTGAGGAAGGTTGTAGTCTGAAAGATGGAAAATTTAGCTTTGTTTCAGAGAAGCTCAGAGCTCTGTAATTGTTGTGTGAATGAATGAATGTATGAATGAAGGTGAGCAGAATGGTTTGGGATGTGAATTTAAGACATAAATCATATAATAAAGGACACACACACATACACACACCAGCAGCCCAAGGTCAGGTGATCAAGGACACCTCGGCTGTGGATGTTGAGGGAGGAGACAGTACTGTTCCCTCACACAGACCCCCTCCCCCAACCCCAACCCACTTCTGAAAACTTTTGGGGTCCGTGACTGCCCCCTAAAAGAAGCCTGCCTACGTTACACTTTAAAAACGAGACTCACTGCATTTTATATGTAATATTAGTGTGTGTGTGTGTTAGTGAGTGAGTGAGTGTGTGATGCCCTGTGATGGACTGGTGTTCTGCCCAGTGTGAGTTCCTGTGTGTCTCTGGACCCATCACGACCCTGAACTTCATATATTGTTGCAGACAATGAATGAATGAATATTAATGTATTAAACTCACTTGGAAAAAAATGCACAAATGCCTCTTTCTAAATGCCCCCTAGTGGCCACAGAACTGAAACTGATTGCTGATATATTCATTCATTCATTCGTTAATTATCTGTAACCCTTATCCAGTTCAGGGTCGCGGTGGGTCCAGGGCCTACCTGGAATCATTGAGCGCAAGGCGGGAATACACCCTGGAGGGGGCGCCAGTCCTTCACAGGGCAACACACACACACACACACACACACACACCTACGGACACTTTTGAGTCGCCAATCCACCTGCAACGTGTGTTTTTGGACTGTGGGAGGAAACCGGAGCACACGGAGGAAACCCACACGGACACGGGGAGAACACACCAACTCCTCACAGACAATCACCCGGAGCGGGAATCGAACCCACGATTCCTGATGTATTTAAATGAAAATGAAAATATTGTTGCATGCTGTTGTATCATGGTCTGTGTGTATGTGAGTGTATGTGAGTTAGGGGTGACGGGTGTTTTTGTGTGACTGTGTATGCCTATGTTTGGGAGATGGGGGGCTGTTTTGTTGAGCTGCTAGAGAGCAGTGAAGGGTAAAAAAGGAGGAGGAAAGTATGTTGTGAATAAGGATAATCACTGCTTTTTATTTTTATAAACAAATATGTTTATATTTTGTTGTTTATTTTGCAACGCAGCATTGTGCCTCGTCTCTGATTCAGTTTCTTATAATAAAATGTCTTCTTCTTCACTCATCTTCACCCCAGAGACTCTGAGTCTGATCTGAGCTGAGTTTGGCAAAACTGACTGGCGGAGTAGTGGGAGGGAGAGAGAGAGAGAGAGAGAGAGAGAGAGAGAGAGAGAGAGAGAGTAGAGAGAGAGAGAGAGAGAGAGAGAAAGAGAGAGAGAGAGAGAGAAAGAGAGAGAGAGAGAGAGAGAGAGATCAGGGTGGTAGGGGAGAATGGGAAGGACAGAGAGAGAGTAAAGAATAAAAAAAGCAATCATTCTCTCTCTTCTCCTCTCCTGTCTCCCACACACTCTCTCTCTCTCTCTCTCTCTCTCTCTCACTCACTCACACATTCTTTTATTCCCCTCTCTATTACTCTTTATTATCTTTCTCTTTTAATGTTTTTTTTTTTTTTTTTTGGGGGGGTGGCTGGTGATATTAATATTGGGTTCCTCAACCACAGCTCGTTAGCGTCCACTCTGGCCTTGGTCAATAAACAAATATGAGCTCAGATAGAAACACTATCATCCATAAATAAATCACTCATCCACTCATCTGAAAACAGTAACAGCACTTTACACACATCATAAACCCATCACTCAGGCTTCATTCCTGTCTCAGCATTCATTTATTCATTCATTGTACCAGTTTCACACATTCACCCAGTCACTCACACTCACACCTGTGGACAGTTTCACACACTCATTCAGTAACTCACACATTCACACCTGTGGACAGTTTCACACACTCATTCACTCACTCAGATTCTGACCTGATGCTTAGTTTCCGTAATGTTACTCTTCCACTCTTCCGCAGATTCACACATAAGAACACTGTGTGGTTATTTATTTATTTTTATATTTTGAAATACTTTTATTGTCTCTAAAATCGACTGAACTCCAGCTTCTGCAGAAAACACAGAGATGAACCACTTGGCTAATTGATGTAAAGCAATACTGCGGGGGTTGACAGAGAGAGAGAATGAGAGAAAGAGCAAGGTTACACTACTCTCATCTCCATGGCAACACTACCCTCTTCTCCATGGTTACGCTACCCTAATCTCTTTATGGTTACACTACCTTCATCTCCATGATAACACTAACATCGTCTCCATGGTTACACTACCCTCATCTCCATGGTTACTCTACCTTCATCTCCATGGTAACACTATCCTTGTTTCCATGTTTATACTACCTCGTCTCCATGGTTACACTACCCACATCTCGAAGGTTGCAATACTCTCATCTACATTGTTACATTTATCTCCTTGGTTACACAACCCTCATCTTCACTGTCTCCATGGTTACTCTAAACCTAAAAAACTTAAAGTAGAGCCACTCTCTCAGACTAGACTCCATCCCTGAAGAGTCTTGTTTTCAGACTCGTGTACAGACCCATCCTTCAGTCTGAGTGTCCTTCACACAGATGTCATTTAAGTGTGCTATTCCAGCTTCAATAATTAGTAGGCCACCTCGCTGTGCTTTTTCCCGCCTAGTGTGGACGTCTCACACACAGCTGAGTCAGTGTCTACCAGCGGGTGTCCTCCAAACGTCTCACTGGGAGATCCATCACTCTCACCTGACTCATTCTCATTTGTTTTCTCTTGTTTATACCTCAGGGTGCTAGCGTCAGCGCTGTGTTTACTGCTTTCTACTGAACTCACGCCACCTAGAGGACAACTCTGCTGTAAACACCGATCAAATGAAGTGAAAACCTGTGGCAGCACAAACACAAGTGACTCAGAGCAGTGTGAGAGAGGCTCGAATGACTGACGTCAAGCTAACTGACGTTAGCATGAAATCCCAGTGACTCCCTTTGGCTAGGTGACTCACACATATACACACACAGCCACACACACACACACACGCACAGTCTTGTCTCTATGATTTCAGAGGACATTACAAAGACTTCCATTATTCTATTCATTAACCTCAACAGTAGCTACTACTGGCATAATCCTAACCTTAGAACCTCAGAACCCTTTAACCTTAACTCTACACTTATTTTAACATGTCATCATCTTAAACCATTAAATATATCAGACACAACAGTGGCTGCTGGAGTTTTTAAACCCTGTGTCCACTTACTGTCCACTCTGTTAGACACTCGTACCACTTTGAGCCACCTTGTAGATGTAAAGTTAGAAGCAGTAGCTCATCTGTAGCTGCATAGTTTGTGTTGGTCGTCCTCTAGTTCTTCATCAGTGGACACAGGATGCCACCTACAAGATGCTGGACACAGAATGCCATCTAAAAGACACTTTCCACAGGATGCTGTTGGCTGGATGTTTTTGATTGGTGGACTATTCTCAGTCCAGCAGTGACACAGAGGGGTTTAAAAACTCCAGTTGCACTGCTGTGTCTGATCCATTCATACCAGCACAACACACACTAACACACCACCACCACCCCATCAGTGTCACTGCAGCGCTCAGTATGATTCACCACCCAATGTCAATGTGTTTATGGTGTATTTATAATAAACCTGTATATGACAGGTGCTCATAACAGAGTAAGGGGGTTGTACACTTTAAGAACTTTGTAGTGGTTAATTTTTGCTGTGGAATATTTCTCAGCTTTGCTGATTTCCACACATTTCTCAGGAAGTTAATTGGTAGGTTGTGTTTTCCTTGGCCTGGAATTCACATTCCCTCAGGAGATTAAGCCTGAGCCTAAGCCGCAGCTTCAGTGTTAGCTTTAACATGTGTGTGGTGGATGCTGGGGGATTTAGCTGAGACATGACTGACTCTCGACACGCTGTCATATTTACCTTCAAACTCATCTGTTTAACCTAGTGTTCGCTTCATATGTTTGCTTGTAATTATCTGCTCCACATTAAAATCTTTCTGTTCTTTACTATCTGCTCCACATTAAAATCTTTCTGTACTTAACTATCTGCTCCACCTTAAAATCTGTTGGCTCTGAACTACCTGCTCCACATTAAAATATTTTGGTTCTGAACTGTCTGCTCCACCTTAAAATCTGTTGGTTCTGAACTGTCTGCTCCACCTTAAAATCTGTTGGTTCTGAACTGCCTGCTCCACCTTAAAATCTGTTGGTTCTGAACTGCCTGCTCCACCTTAAAATCTGTTGGTTCTGAACTGTCTGCTCCACCTTAAAATCTGTTGGTTCTGAACTGTCTGCTCCACCTTAAATTCTGTTGGTTCTGAACTGTCTGTTCCACTTTAAAGGTGACCTTCACGGTTTAATCCAATGTGCTTTTTATACATTTCAGAGAATGTCGTCACATCATTTGCTAAGGTTTGTTATTTTTGCTCCTGGGCTCCCCCTGCAGTTACAGAGTGAAATTCACTTTCACTGCACTGTTTTGAAATCAAGGGGGAGGAGTGATAGAGGGGAGGATTTTCTCTACCTTCCTCCAAAAGTTACATAGTTTAGTTTCCACACTGCTGAGCCCAGAGAGCAATGACAGAGGCTCTGTTCTCCCTGTTACATCTCAATGTTTTGAAGCTGTAATGTAATTTTAAGGTAAAAATACTACCTAGTGTTGCTTTAATGCATCTGCGGTTGAGTTTATTGAATAATATCCCTGCCGTCCTTCGTTTATAGAGCAGTTCCTCTAGGATTCCTCTCCTGGGAAAGCCATGGATCACAGAAGCTCATCAATTCTTCATCTTTGAGATCAGATATCAGCGCCCACTCCCCCGTTCTTATCACTTAACTTGCTTTACCAGCTCCATTCAGAAGCCTCCTAAAAGGGTCTTTAGTCCGAGCCCATCTCCACACTGTCCCATTAATAATGCAGCAGGTTTTTCAGGAGGCGCATTAGTGCCGTTCGGTTCCACTGGCTCTGAAATGAGAACTGGAGGTGGTGTTTGGTTTTTAACCCCATCCAGAGCTGCACTAACCTCTGGTGCTGTTAGCTGTAAACACGGCCCGATGCCCTGAGGGTGATTACAGTCCATTTTCGTCCAGGTGATAGCGCCCAGGCTAATGAGGGGTGACTGGGAGCGTGCAGGTAGAAGAGTGCACTCTCTGCTTCATCCCCCTCTTCACCTGCTTCACCTCTCTGTGGCTCGATTGGTGCTCGCCTCTCGAAGCCACGAGGCTCGTCCAAAGTGTTTAACACAAGCACGGCTCATTGCTCAGGCTCTCGGAGGCAGATGGGAGACTCTGGAGGTAACAATCTGAGAAGGGGTTTATTTTCAAGCGGTGCAAACCAAGCTATTTTACAATGTAAGACACCACAGTGTTGCTTTATGGCCATAGAGTCACATCTCACCTCTGCTGGAGTGAACAGAAGAGTGTGTTCATGTCTTTCGGCAGATGCTCAGATCCTGCGAGACAATGAGGGCTCTAGCTTGTGTGGGGCACTGAACCCCTCCCATCAGCAGCGAGTTCTCTCACTGGTCTCAGATCCCCACACAACTGTCTCTGAGATATTTGCCAACGCTGAGCCTGTTTTTCATGGAAGAAGCTGAAAGTGTGTGTTAATTAATGCCTTTCATTAATTAGATTAGGATTTTCCAGCTCTTTGATTGAAAATAGATGTCCTTTGATTAAAAATATAGTCTGGGCTCAGGTCTGCGATTAAACTCATCTCCCAGTCTCTAACAAGAGGCTGAGGCTGGAATAAAAAAACAGAGATGAGATTGGTTTCTCTCTCTCTTTGTTTTTTTTTTTTTTTTCGTGCCATGTTGTAGATCTGTGTGTTTGGGACCAGGGTGGATGGTAAAGGTTTAGAGTATGAGAGAAAAAAATGAAAGAAAGAAGAAAAGAAAGAAGTGTGGATATAGGAGAATAGGAGAAGAGAAAGAAACAAAGGGAAAAGCGAGTAACAGAGAGAGGACAGGAAAAAGACACAGGCAGTGAGTGAGACTCAGAGAGAGAGAAAGAAAATAACAGACTGAGAGAAGGTGTGTGTGTGTGTGTGTGTGAGAGAGAGAGAGAGAGAGAGAGAGAGAGAGAGAGAAAGAGAGAGAGGGAGAGAGAGATGATCTGACAGGGCACCTCTCGAGTGATTTACGTAACTCTGGCTGTTGATTGGCTGATGACAGCGCTTGTGTAACAGAGTCCAGGTTCTTTTGGTGCTGAAGTGGTTCTGACCCGGTCCAGTCCCCAAGAGCTGCGAGGGGGTGGCGTCTATTTTCAGTCAACATAATTAAACAGACTGAATAATAATGTAATTTATGTAATAAAAGCTCTTTATTAAGAAATGCATTAACAAGTTACACACACTCACCCAGTCACTCACACACTCACACCGGTGGACAGTTTCACACACTCACCCAATCACTCACACACTTACCCAGACACTCACACCTGTGGACAGTTTCACACACTCACTCAGTCACTCACAAACTCACTCACACCTGTAGACAGTTTCACACACTCACCCAGTCACTCACACCTGTGGACAGCTTCACACACTCACCCAGTCACTCACACCTGTGGACAGCTTCACACACTCACCCAGTCACTCACACACTCACACCTGTGGACAGTTTCACACACTCACTCAGTCACTCACAAACTCACTCACACCTGTGGATCGTTTCACTCACTCACTCACACCTGTGGATCGTTTTACTCACTCACTCACACCTGTGGACATTTTCACACACTCACCCTGTCACTCACACACTCACTCACACCTGTGGAGAGTTTCACACACTCATCCAGTCACTCACACACACACTCACACCTGTGGAGAGTTTCACACACTCATCCAGTCACTCACACACTTATTCACACCGGTGGACAGTTTCACACACTCACCCAGTCACTCACAAACTCACTCACACCTGTGGACAGTTTCACACATTCACCCAGTCACACACACCCGTGGACAGCTTCACACACTCACCCAGTCACTCACAAACTCACACCGGTAGACAGTTTCACACACTCACCCATTCACTCACACACTTACCCAGACACTCACACCTGTGGACAGTTTCACACACTCACTCAGTCACTTACAAACTCACTCACACCTGTGGACAGTTTCACACACTCACCCAGTCACTCACAAACTCACTCACACCTGTGGACAGTTTCACACACTCACTCAGTCACTCACACACTCACTCAGTCACTCACAAACTCACTCACACCTGTGGACAGTTTCACACACTCACCCAGTCACTCACACTTTTGGACAGTTTCACACACTCACTCAGTCACTCACAAACTCACTCACACCTGTGGACAGTTTTACACACTCACCCAGTCACTCACACCTGTGGACAGTTTCACACACTCACTCACACACTCACTCAGTCACTCACAAACTCACTCACACCTGTGGACAGTTTCACATACTCACCCAGTCACTCACACTTTTGGACAGTTTCACACACTCACTCAGTCACTCACAAACTCACTCACACCTGTGGACAGTTTTACACACTCACCCAGTCACTCACACCTGTGGACAGTTTCACACACTCACTCACTCAGTCACTCACAAACTCACTCACACCTGTGGACAGTTTCACACACTCACCAAGTCACTCACACCTGTGGACAGTTTCACACACTCACTCAGTCACTCACACACTCACTCAGTCACTCACAAACTCACTCACACCTGTGGACAGTTTCACACACTCACCAGTCACTCACACCTGTGGACAGTTTCACACACTCACTCAGTCACTCACACCTGTGAACAGTTTCACACACTCACCCAGTCACTCACACCTGTAGACAGTTTCACACACTCACCCAGTCACTCACACCTGTGGACAGCTTCACACACTCACTCAGTCACTCACACACTCACACCTGTGGACAGTTTCACACACTCACTCACACCTGTGGATCGTTTCACACTCTCACCCAGTCACTCACTCACACCTGTGGACAGTTTCACACACTCACCCTGTCACTCACACACTCACTCACACCTGTGGAGAGTTTCACACACTCATCCAGTCACTCACACACACACTCTCACCTGTGGAGAGTTTCACACACTCATCCAGTCACTCACAATCTTACTCACACCTGTGGAGAGTTTCACACACTCATCCAGTCACTCACACACACTCACACCTGTGGACAGTTTCACACACTCACCCTGTCACTCACACACTCACTCACACCTGTGGAGAGTTTCACACACTCATCCAGTCACTCACACACTTACTCACACTGGTGGACAGTTTCACACACTCACCCAGTCACTCACTCACACCTGTGGACAGTTTCACACACTCATCCTATTACTCACACACTCACTCACATCTGTGGACAGTTTCACACACTCACAAACTCACTCACACCTGTGGAGAGTTTCACACACTCATCCAGTCACTCACACACACACTCACACCTGTGGAGAGTTTCACACACTCACTCTGTCACTCACACTCATCCTGTCACTCACACACACACCTGTGGAGAGTTTCACACACTCAGCCTGTCACTCACACACTCACTCACACATGTGGAGAGTTTCACACACTCAGCCTGTTACTTGTCTTCCTCATATAGGTGTATGTTGCTCTGTTAAATATCTAAATACATTTTTTATTAAACCTGCCGTTAAAGTGTCTGTCCGCGTTTTTTGTTTGATACAGTGTCTCTGCAGCTAGAGAAAACGCTGTGGAGATGGAGATATGTTCAGGGGTAGATATATTTTGCTCTCTATGCCAGAAGAGAAGAGATCAATTGATATTTCTGGCCCCACGCGAGCGGGACCCAGATGACGGATCTCCTCCTGCGGGGAAACATCGCCCGTATATTTCAGCAGGGTCACCTTGCCACAGTCGCTCTGCTTATCTCTACACCTTCCCACCAGGAACACCACCCGGACCTTTCTGGACATAATCATATTTCAATCTAACACACGCGGTAAATCACGCCTCAGAACTACTGCAGGGCAAAAGTGGTGTTTACTCCTTCCATAAAGGCAACATATCCCCCTTCTCCTCCACAGTGGAACACAGTTCTGGTTCTTAATGAAATGCCTGTGACCTGCTTTGGTCAAAACTCCACAAGCCCCACAGCAACGTTCTCCCCCCTGTCTTTTAAATAAGCTGCTAATGGAGCTTTTCCACTGCATGGTCCCAACTCTACTGGACTATACTAGTCTTTTCTGCTCCTCCATTATTCCCAACTCTCTCGTGGTCCCGAGGAGCCGAGTAGGGACTTAACCTTGACGTGTAAACCTCGCAGAGCGCTGATTGCCCAGAGAGTGTCGTCCATTTACGCCACGCAATGCAGACATCCAGCACAAACTCACCATCTGTAAAACCTCCAGCTACAGCAGCACCAGGGGCTGTGGGAATGGAAAGCCAACCAGGGACCAAACAGAGAGTAGAGCCCAGTAGAGGGCAGTAGTACAGGTTTTGGGGGTGTGGGCCCTTTAAGGATGAGTGCAGACATGAGAGAGTAAGCTTTCCCCTGTGTGAGTGTGTGTGTAAGTGTATGTGAGGAGTGCTGTTTCTCAATTCGTGCCTGTTTTAAAGCGTTTATTCATGACAAACATTGTGACATGCCAGCGGAGGATGGAGCTCGGCTATTGTTTGGGTTCCCAGCATGCCTCTTGTTGCCTAGAAACCGCTGAAGAATGACCCGGTTCCCCTGCTGCCCGGCCCTTTCAGTCTCACCCACTTTTGTAAATAGAGCCGCATTCTTTAACTTCGTTGAGACACAGGCGACACTTTCAGCTTTGGTTGAGGACAGATCTCTCCGTGCTGTTTTAAAATACAGACACTGATATTCCTCTGCTGTTTCACTGCCTTCTCTCCCACTTTATAAACAGAGCTGGGGAAGAACTAACTCTGAAACCACACCTATCACGACTGAAGCAGGCTGGCAGACATTAGTGACACACTCAGATTTCAACCCCTGAATCATGAAGATAATTCATTTAAAAAGTAATTCCATAAAACTCTAATCTAAAGCAGTTTACATGTTTGTGAAAGAAATCTATAACTGGAACTGATGCCTGCTCGTGAGATTTAAAGGAACATTTCACCTTAATGAAAGGATTTTTATCTTAAAATGATCATGTAACAGACAATATAAATGTAATTTTAGAGGATGGTACGACACCCTGCCCCTTCCCCTTGTATTTTTAGAACACCACTGCAAAATTGAAATACACTCTGTAACTCTAGGGGGAGCCCAGGAGCAACAATATTAATTGTAGTATTGTTTTAAGTGCAGGAGTAAACAATCTACTCTCTTGGTCATTTCTAAAAGAAAAAGAGGTGGTCTCTCCTCGGGTCACTGTCCGTGAGGAGGATACTGTGTTAATGTGACTTTTGGTGGAGGGTAGGAAACCAAGAAATTCAAGGTACATTTTCTGACGTGTGTGAGGCAAAGACAAAAAGCAATTAAAATAAAATGTTTAACTAGTTTGCTCCAAGAAAAAAAAAAGGTGACTGCTGAGAGTCTGTCCAGGGATTGGAGATGGGAGCTGAAGCCACACTAACTCTGAGGGAGATGCAGCAAAACATAAATGAGCACAAAGAAATAAGAGCACTGATTAAAAATGAAGAAAACGAGTACAGAGAAGAAAGAGAACCGAGCAAAAACGGCAAAAAAACAGAGTTTCTGCTCCTCTCTCCTGTGTACTCAGGGTCAGAGTGAACAGCGAGTGGCTCAGTATCATTTAAAGCAGGGGTGGGCAATCTTATCCGCAAATGGCCGGTGTGGCTGCTGGTTTTTGTTCCAACCAACCAGGAGGTCACATGATCATTTGTTTTACTCAAGCCAACTAATTAAAGGAGTGAAATCAGGTGTGCTTGAGCCTGAATGGACTTAAATCCAGCAGCCACACCGGCCCTTTGCGGATAAGATTGCCCACCCCTGATTTAAAGGAACGGGTGCTGAAAGCGGGCGTTCTGAACAGCGCTGTTTAGACAGTGGGAGAACGCTGCTGTGGGGCTTGTGGAGTTTGGACCAAAGCAGAACACAGATGTTTCATTAAGAACCAGAACTGTGTTCCACTGAGGAGAGGGAGAGAGGTATTTCACTTTTAAAGGCAGCTGTTTAACAATGTTTACGTGACATTAACTTACTATAAGGAAAAGAACAATAATTTTCTCACAGTACTGAATTATTAAAGCTGAAGATACAGTCCCAGAACTCACAACAGCGGTGGTGTATATGAGACTCAGTGTTGAGTGTCAATTCATTACTAACTGTCTCTGTTTTTTTCAAGGTTTATTAGTCATCACATAAATTTGCGTCAGGGAAAAAGGACAGCGTGCTGGAAAACATCACATCTGTCATGGCAGGGAATATTATTCCGGAGGTGGATGTGTGACACCTTGATGGATTGCCCATTTCAGTGGTCACATTTTATCATAATCAGCTCCTTCATTCATCCTAATTATGTCCAATGCTGAATTCTCCCTTTTCATGTGTCCAACCTCATTTGTTTTTCTACAAAAGTATCGAGCGAGGCAAAGGAGAGCAGCATTGACATTCACTTCCATTGCTTAGCTCTCTTTTGCCGCAATGTTCCCCCACATGGGCAAAACACTCCCTTCCGACCGGTTCTAGACACATCCATCAAGGCAGGAACCACCAACCCACACACTGTGAAACAAGACCACCCAGTCCGTTTTCTATGTGCTCTAAGTCTGAAAACATGATAAAACGAGTTGTTCTGATTCTGCGGTCAAGTGCAGAGACTTTAGAATAGCCCCGCCCCCTCGTCAGAATCTGTCCAATCATAATGCTACACCAGCATTTAGGTGAGAGCGCAAAGACAAGGTTATACGCAGCAAAACAGACACCACTAGTGCAGGGATCTAAAGCAAGAATTGAGAAAACAAGAACAGAGAAGAAAGAGAACCAAGCAAAAACGGCTAAAAACCAGAGCTCCTCGCTCCTCACTGCTGTGCGCTCAGGGTTGGGGCGAACAGCGAGTGGCTCATTATCATTTTGAGGATCAGGTGCTGAAAGCGGGTGTTCTGGGCTAAACAGGGCTGTTTAGAGAGGGGGAGAATGCTGCTGTGAGGCTTGAATGCTGTTATGAATAAGAAAGATATAAATATGGAGCCTTCTAACATGGGAGAGAGGGAGAGAATGAAGCACAGAGAGAGAGAGAGAGAGAGAGAGAGAGAGAGAGAGAGAGCGAAAAGCACGGTCAAGCACAGTACAGAGGCCATGGCCGGACGGATGTGATCGTTGCTTTAACTCGATCAGGACACAAGGAGACGGAGGACACTAACAAAGCGTGAAATTAAAGGCATGGTGCACCTCTCCTGAGCTTGGCTGAGAGAGAAAGAGAAAGAGAGAGAGAGAGAGAGACGCACATTGGACCTAATAGAGCCTGCCATATTACTGTAATGATCTCCAGCACAGGGACGAGGAGAAGGAGCTGGAGATTAGACCGAGATACTAATTATACTCCCACTATGTCCACGGACTGGGCGCTAGGCCTACTCCACAAAAAGAAAAAAATAATCCAGGTGTTTTACCAGGTTTATTGTGACTACCCCTGATCCCAAACATAGTCCATCGATCAAGACTTGTTTGCTTCTTTAGCACTGAATAAACCCAGACTGAGGCAAACGTGGCTTTAAGAGTTTGAGCGGTCATCCTGGGGATTAACATGTTTAATGCTAAAAAATATTAATAATAATGGATAAAATACTGCTCCTGTTTCTCCCCTGTTCTCCACCTGGGGAAACTTATCTAACTCCCGCAGCAAAACCCTCCGCTCTATCAGAGACTTCTAGCTATAAATCTTTTCGATAATACAGAGGTGGCAAATATAAGTGTTTTACATTTGTTTGGTGCATCTGAGGCACGGTGATAAAGTCTGCAGGACGAGCTAATCTTGATTTCACTGATGATTTAGAATCTTCCGCCATGTACTTACAGGAAAACTCCACAGAGCTGAGGCTACTTCTGATAGAAAACAACAGCATTCCTTCATTCTTCTTCTGTAAGCACTGCATCATCAGGGTAGCAGTGGACTCCTGGAATCACTGGGCACAGGGCTGAGAACCAGACAGTTTTACACATTCGCCCTGTCATTCACACACTCGTTGTCTCCAGTTCAGTGAGGCAAGTAATAAATGAGGACAAAATTCAACAAAGCCTTTTTAAAAACATAAATAATCACGCAATATTTTTACAACAGTCAGAGAAAGAGGAAAATTAGAGCCGTCTTCTGTGGTACAGCTGGCTTCATCTGGAAACACATTGATTTTGTCTGTGATTTGTTTGCTGTCACCGTTTATTCGAACACTCTGGTGAAACCTCTCTCGGTAAGTGACGTGTTGTGCGGCTAATTGCGGTTCTGGAGAGACACTGCGTCTCTGTCGGTAATGGACGCTCGCTAATGACCGCGGTGTGAGGTCTAGCGCCAGAATCATCCAAACATCTCTGAGCTGCTGTCAGACGCTGGTCCAGCCGCTCAGCTCGGGTCTAATGGAGCATCAGGGTCAATAAAAACAATCATCACATTCAGGGTCTCAGGGAACGCTGGGAAATCATTCCATGGCTCGAAGAAGTGCGTGAATCCATCACTTCCACAAAGCAGAGCTTCTACCACAGCAAACTTGGATCTTTAACAGTCTTTAAGATCCAAGATTTTTTTAAGAAGATTTCGCTCCTCTTTCTTTTATGCTCCACATTTTTGTGTTTACACCTCTCTTTATTTCTTCTTTACGCCCTAATTTTCTGTGTTCACACTTTTTTCTTTATATTCCACTTTCTGTTTAGACGCTTCTATTTTTTATTTACGCACCACTTTTCTGTTTACACTTTCTGTTTTTTACACTCCTTTTTCCTTTACACTCCACTTTTCTGTTTACACTTCTCTTTTTTTAACAATTCACTTTTCTGTTTACAATTCTATTTATTCTCTATTAAATCTCTTTATTATACTTTCTGTTTTTATACTCCTCTTTTTCCTTTACGCTCTACTTTTATTTACAAAACCCTTGTTTCTTCCACTTTCTTCTTTACACTCCTCTTTTCTGTGTTTATATTTATCATTTTTCTTTTAGATTCATATTCTCTGCATTTACACTAGACTTTTGTTTTTTTTTTATCCTATGCTCCAGTTTTTCCGTTTACATTTCTTGTACTCTTTACACTCACAGACGTTTTGTCAACTATAGTTTCTTAGATAAATTCACTAACTTGGCTTCAAATGAGTCTCTGTCCACAAACCTTTGGACCTATAGTGTATTTGAGATAAACAGCTGATGATTTGAAACATACAGGACACGCCTTCTCTCAGGGCTTTCTCAGGAGTCAAAAAAGGGCCAGAAATAAGCACAAACCAGGAGCGTATAGGAAAAATACAACTATTAAAGACCCAAGTGTTATTTCTGCTAACCTCAAAACTCTCTGTGTTCACAGTTCATAGGCGACGTGGAGGAATATATCTGTGATTTTCTTTTTCATGGTTTTTCTTGTGGTTTTGAGATGGTTAAGCAGCTGAGAGATGCCTAGGGTCTGGAGTTTGCTTCTTTGGGTTTTTGCTGCAGCTAAAGACTAAGTGCTCAGTGTAAACTTGCATGGGTTCTTGTTTTGGACCAGAATGAAATCAACAAATACAGGCAGAACCCAGTGGCAATCTGTGCTAGGTCCAAAAGGATGAGGTCCCGGGAAGGTTTTAAGGTGGCATGTGTGACGCTGACCAGCTCTGGGTCTGAATGGAAGAGGTCCAGTGAAAGTTTTAAGGTGGTGTATTTGACTCTGGAAGTAATGGTCTGGGAAAGATGGCATGGGTAGGAATCTGCAAAGAGCTGCGAGCAATACAGACATAATGTACTTTTCAGAAGGTGGTAAGGACATGTCCCCAGTATCAGAAAAAGTGGAATTTTATGAAGATGCATGTAAGATATAAACAAAGTCACTGAGTGGTTCACAGTGGGGTTGAATGGAACCAGACATCTGCCTCTAAAACCTGCTTCACTGAAAATACTAACATAAAATAATTGTGAAAACACCTGATGTCTTAGGTCTGAGAGAGTTGTTTCATGAGCATTTTGTGATATGAGTGTTTCATTCCATCAGTTGATCATTTTGCTCACTTTAGGCATCAGATCTTGGAAGAATTTGAATGATCTGCTGAAGGAATAAGACTTGTTGACTGGATAAAAACAGGCTGAAAACTCCACTAATACATTAAACAATCCTATTGTTTAATTACTAGACATAATAAATACTTAAATACTAGACATAGTGACTAAATCTAAGATGATTTCACTTAGACATTATTTCTTTGCCGTGTGGACAGTGTTTCTCGGAGTGGCTTCTCGTATTTTAAGGCGATGTTAATGGAGCTCTCCCAGGGGCCAAGCACAGATATCCGCCGTGATACCCAATCAGCCCCATTAGCACACACCCCACCCATCAGAAACATGGCTTCACATACTCTGAATTAAATATTAACCAGTTAATATCCATTTGCTGCTGCTCTCTTCTCCAAGACGGTGGAAAGGCAGAATCCCCGAAGGCTCCCTCTTGGCTAATGACTCAGATCTCGATCTGTGGAGGAAGAGGAGGAGCTGATGAAGTCACTTAAACAGATCCAACACAACACAACACAACAAAGGCTCCATTCCAGCAGCTACATGCTTCTCTGAAATGGGAGTAGTTCCAAACCAGAGCTGGCACTTTTACCCGTCACACTTTATTTTGGCCATCACTTACAGAAGATCTTCAGATATTTCTACTTTAAACTACTCACCCACAGTGAAGAAAAGCAATCTCCAACATATCTCTGCAGTGTCTCTTTCATTTCAAGTTTAAAACCTTGTTATTGTGTTCTTAATTTCTTTATAGTTTCCTTCGATTTTTCCTTAAAACATTGTCACCTTTATATCTCGGTGTGACCGCTTAATATTTTTGTAGACCCTCCTTAAAATCTCAATAGGGTTTCCTTAATATCTCTATAGTGTCTCTTTTATAGCTCTGTAGTGTCTCCTTAATATCGCTATAGTTTCTCCTTAATACCTCTGTTCTACAGGGGTCCCCAATTACTTTTTCTCAAGGGTCAAAGCCAACCAACATCGCAAAGTTAAGGGCCAGTGTGTCATTCTCATACTATTTCATAAGGTACGGAACAAGCGTTTTTATTTATCATATTTTTATTACAATGACTATGCTTATTATTACGTCTATGTAAATTGGTAGGCCTATCTAACTACAGTTATTTGTGTTTACTCACCATTCAATGAGAGAATTGACAGTAGTAAGTTGAAAGAACTGAGACCTCTTAAGAGACCTCAAACTGGGGCGGTGCTCATTGATTGGTTTGCTTTTTTTTCTTTTTGGCACCAGTAGCGTTAACCCCAGGTCACATTATGTTTTTGCATTTTCACTCAGGCTGTTTCTCAAAACAAAGTACTACAAAGTTCAAACTGCCATACTTGATTGTACAAAGTTAGGAGGATGGGAGGACGCTGTATTGTCGTTCTGTAATTGGAACCCCACCGTACTTGATGAATCACCATCTCAGTGGCGGGAGAAAACTGTCGATATTGCGCTGAGGTTGATGTGAAATACATTCTGAGATATCTGACACTCTTAAGTCTATAGAAGTCTCGTCCCAGTGCATTCTCGATAATACGAGCCGAGCAAGAACACATCCGGGTTTTTGGACTCTTATTGGCTAGACGTGGACTTTTAAACAGAACAAGACTTGGGCTGCGGTTGATGACGTTCCCCAAGGATATGAGAACGTAAGAATACACAAGAAACATATTGAGAAACAGCTTTAGCCTGGTGAAATGGGTGTGGCTATGTAATCAGTGCTGTAAACCCTCCTGCATTTTGTCTCAGCAGTTTCATACCTGAAGAGTGCTGGTATTCTAGCAGTAGCGGTGATAAACTAGGAATTTCATGTGCCAAAAGGGCCACCTTAGGGAACCCAGCTGTACTATCTCCTAAATATTTTTGTAGATCCTCCTTAATATCTCTATAGTGTCTCCTTTTTATCTCCAGAGTTTTTCCTTAATTTCTCTAAAGTGTCTCCTTTATATCTCTGTAGTTTCTCCTTAATATCTCTGTAGTGCCTCCTTAATATCTCTGTAGTTTCTCCTTAATATCTCTGTAGTTTCTCCTTAATATCTCTGTAATGCCTCCTTAATATCTCTGTAGTTTCTTCTTAATATCTCTGTAGTGCCTCCTTAATATCTCTGTAGTTTCTCCTTAATATCTCTTTAGTTTCTCCTTAATATCTCTGTAGTTTCTCCTTAATATCTCTGTAGTTACTCTTTAATATCTCTGTAGTTACTCCTTACTACCTCTGTAGTGTCTCCTTCATTTCCCTGTAGTTTCTCCTTAATATCTTTGAAGTTTCCCCTTGGTTTCCAAAGTAATAGTGTCTCCTTCATTTCTCTGTAGTTTCTCCTTAATTAAGTTAATCCTTAATTGTAGTTTCTCCTTGGTTTCCAACTTAATATGTATGTAGTGTCTCCTTAATTTCTTTTCAGTCTTCTTAATATTTAGCATCTCTGTAGTGTCTCTTTAATATCTAGGCCTAGTCTGAGTAGACCCATTGCACAGATTCCCATTCCTATTTCCCCGGGTTCATCTCCGAGAGGAATAATCCAGCTTTGATTTCTCAGTAGCCAACAGCTCCCTTTGGAGTTGCAGCTAATCCAAAAACTTTCTCCTCCTTCATCCTTTTCCAGCATTGCCCTCTCCCTCCCACTCCTGAAGCCCCCCCTCCCCAACCCCTTGCTCGCTCGCTCTCTCTCTCTCTCTCTCTCTCTCTCTCTCTCTCTCTTTCTCTCACCTGGAGCGAGTGTCATTTGCTTGTTGTGACTCTAGAGACCTGAAGGACATTTGTTTTTCCTCCCGCCGGCTTGTTTTCACCTGCTCCTTCAGATGTTCTTTTCTCTCCTCGTTTTCCCTCCACAACAATACCCCAACAACACTGACTTAACCCTTAGTGGGACAGCCTTGTCACTGCTGTTTTTGCTTTACTGAGCAAATAGCACACTGAATAATAATATACTGACATAATAATGACATTGTAAAACATGAAAAACATGTGAGATAAAATGGGGTTTAACTGCTTCTTTCAATGCAAAGGATATGTTTAGTTTAAATCAACAATATCAATATTGCACATCAATTCAAACCTCAAATTAGCTATTATTACAATAAAAGGCTAATTACATGTTTAATTTCATGGTAACTGATACATGAGGAGTCAGGTAAACATTCAGGTAGTCAGGCGTAACTGTTCAAAAAGCTGGTTGAAATACTTACAATTTGGCCTTTCTTGGAAGAAAATGGAGTTGTGTTTCCATTCCCCAGGTCCAGATTCAAACAGTGTCCAGTCATGTTGAAAATTCACTGTACGTTTCAAAATGTACCACTTTCATTTAACACTGAGTGCTCAGAGAGTCCCCTGTCTTGCAGTAACAGCTTCTGCTCTTCAGGGAAAGCTTTACTAGATTTTGGAACACTATTGCGAGAATTTGATGGCAGCCGACAGCATTAGTGGAGTGAGGAGCTGGGTGGAGCCTATCTAAAGTTTGTTCAGAGGATGTTTTACGCTTTGGTGGGGAAAAAAATCATTAGGTTGTAGTCCAACTTCCATTACGTTTCTGAAATTAGCACCATGACATGCTAAGGAACGTCTAAATGTTGTATAGTAGTGTGTTTAAAATTTGCTGAAATGATTTTCTGTTTCATTTTCTGAAGTAAAATGCTGATGTAACAGTTATTTAATTGTAAATGCATAGATTATTTCAATACTGTCAATAAAAGTAGTTTAAAAGTTGTCATTTTGTTAACAGAACTCAAAAATGCTGAAGTTAACACAAAACTAAGCAATAAGAAGATTCAAGCGTGTAAAGGTGGTTTATATTTCTGACACTTTGTCTGGATCGACAGTTTACCGTTTAACGACTTCTCCGAGTCGAAACTCTCCGAACCTTTCCGGGATGACCCGAACAATCCCAAAGCTGGGTTTGAGGGAAAACCGCGAGCACGAACTGGCAGCCTCTAACGGCAGAAGAGGCGGGAGTTTGTTAACCAATCAGGGAACGAGCAGGCGGGATATTAGCGCACTGTCAGCCAATCAGAGTGTGGTGGGGGCGCGGTTTGTGCTGAGAAAGCCTGTGGTGTGTGTAGAAGGAGAGAACGCGGAGAAAGTGTGGAGCTGCACCGGCAACGGGATTTAATGCGAGCTCTTACCGTGGGAACGGAAAGGAAAAACAACGGGAGAAGTGGATAAAGTGGACTTGTTTGCGTTTTCTTGCGTTTTGCTTTGGTTTTTTAAAGCGTTGCGGAGAGATATGCACACGGCGGAGCGGTGGAGACCTGGTGAGTGCTGGATTTGTTGATACTTCTGGTTAAAAACAGGGAATAAGCTTTTTTTTTTACTCTTCTTCTATCAGCTTGAGCTTGGGGCTTTGTGTGTGCCGCTGGGTTTGAGCGGGTGTTGTTGAAGTGTAAGGCTTCAGTAGCACAAATAGCAGAAGATTAGTAAAGCAATGCTGTTGCTGAAGTGAAATTGAACACCAGCAGCAGCAGAGTGCCTTGTATTTTTGGGGTTTATGAAGCACTGAGGGGGCTACGGAGCTTTTGAATGTGTCTCCTTTCAAAACGCACGCAAGACCACTTTCAAAATGTTCATTTTCCCCATTATATATGTTGCTAAGTGTGAGCTTTAACTGTACAATTCATACCAATGCTGGATTATGCTTAATATTTGCTTTATTAAAGCTAGCACTGCATACATTGGGGGGGTTTATGAGGCTCTGGGGGGGGGCTATGGACCTTTTGAAAGGGTCTCCTTCCAAAATGCATGGCAGACCACTTTCAAAATGTTCATTTTTTAATGATATATGTTGTTGTCAGGGGACTCTAGCCGTACAGATCCTACCAGTGCTGCGTTGTGCTTAATTCCACAGCAAAGTGCCTTAATCCTGAAGATCTGAGGGAACTTGCCAATGAACTGCCTTCCGAAATGCACGGCAGAATACTTCCAAAATGTTCTTTATGCATGATATATTTAGCTAAGAATGGGCTTTAAGCATACAAATCACTTAAAGGCTGTACTATGCTGTATTCTATTCTATATACAAGGTATTATATTGTAATTCTAAAGATCTAAGGGAGCTATGGAGCATTTGGAGGGGTGTCATTACAAGATGCATTGTAAAAGACTTTCCAAGCGTCTCTTATTTACATGATATATGTTGTTTGGAGTGGATTTTTGGGCATTGACATGATTTCAAGGTTGTTTTTTGATAAAATAGCAATGTGTTTTCCCAATATAAGTCCTGTTATTCTCGTCATAAACTCATTTGGGAGTTTTAACTCTTTCCAGGAGGCCTTTATGAGACATTCAATGTTGGGGAGCAATGCAATTAATGTGTGTTGCTTTTTATTTCTGCCTGTGGTGTAGTTGGTACGTGCGTTGGTGTAAATCCAGGGGCAAAGCAGGGACCGATTCCCCCAGTTTCTACCATTATATAAGTAGCTATGACATCATAATGGTTCACATTATTTTAATTGTGACAAATCATATTTCCATTCAGTGTCTTCACGGTGTTTCATATGAGCTCTATGTACTCCATCAGGAAAGAAATTCCATGGTTTGTACTGAACGAAACGGCAAAGGACACAGTCTCCAGCTGGATGTACCATGCACTTCAAGCTCTCTATGCATTTTCTGCCTTTAACTTAGATTTCTGGGCTGTGAAATCCAGCTGGAGACGAAAGCGAGCAGAATGTCTGGCTGAAGAAGCGTGTAGGTGATACTCAGAGGCTTTATTCATGGGTGGAACATTGGAGAACAGGGAGCCGTGGATACAAATGTGGCTCATGTTGAGCATCTCTCTTCCACCGAGTGTGCTTCAGTTCAGAAGAGCTTTGCATTTCATGGCTGTATGGTTTTTTATTAAGAGCATATTCGATGGCAGAAGGGGACAGAGAGGACATAGGGGACAGTTTGTTGGGAAGGCGAGTATTGTCAAACAGAGCGCCGTAGATTGTTATTGATTGTATTGTCCATCATCCTCATTATTATTTGACATTAATAATTTGGACTGTAATAGGTTTCCCAGTTGTTAATAATTTATGATTCAGTAATTACAGATCGGTGGTTTGCCCGAGCAGGGACTTGAACCCTGCTCATTGGTGCCTCTGTTCTGTACCTGAGCAGTGAGTCAAATCCAATACATCACTTCTTGCTGATCTGCATTTTGCCTGAGCAAGGAATCAAACCCTAGTTTACCAGCTCTTACTGTGTTACCTGAGCAGGGAACTGAACCCTAGAAACCTAGATCTTACTGATCTGTGCTACCTGAGCAGGGAATCAAACGTGAGTGGGCTTAGACAATGAGCTGACCTCAGAGTGACTGAATGTACCTGATTATAAGACATGTTGGACATAGCTAAAAACAACAACAAACAACACCAGCAGATTTCGCTCAGTTCTCTTTCTTCTCCATTCACGTTTTCTCAGTTTTTACTCAGTGCTCTTATATCTCCACGCCCGTTGTGTCTGTTTTGCTGCGTTTAACCCCGTCTTTGCCCTCTCACATAAATGCAGGTCCAGTGCTGTGATTGGACAGACTCAGGTGAGGGGGGCGGGGGGATTCTGAAGTCTCTGCACTTGACATCAGAAGTGGAGCAGGATTAGAACGGCTTGTTGTGTCCTGTGTTTTCAGACTTGGAGCACACAGAAAACTGACTGGGTGGTTTTGTTTCAGAGTGTGTGTGTGTTGGTGCACACAGGAGCCACACGTTAATGCACAGGTGCACTTAAGAAGTGAGCTGTTTCCTGTTTAAAACTGCATGTGTGTATATTTTGTTGGGAATGGAACAAAAGAGGTCATAACCTGATTTTTGGCAATGATCATTTTCATATTCTGTTTCACAGAGTCACATCGGTGTGGTTTTTAGATTTGCATAGTTATACATGAGCAAGGGGGGGCTGTTTTTAATATTGTGCCTCTGAGGGGTAAAGTGCCTAGATCCTGTTTTGTAGTTAATAAGTTGAGTATTTGAATATTTCCCAGAGCAAAGGGTAGTATATGAATGTAATTTTGAAAGCAGTTGGACCCTAAGAAAATGTAGCTGCCTTATATTTTTGTAAACACATGGTGCTTCTACACGACATGGTCGTCCCTAATCTGCTGGTCTCTACTGGACTCTGCTCTCTGTTTTGTTCCTGGTCCCTGGTTGGTTTTCCGTTCCTACAGCACCTCCCTCCAAAATGTATCTGGTGTCATCTCAAAACCCCATCTCTAATGGGAACAGCAGGCTTTGGAAACCACAACTACACGGCAGTAACATTAAGCATTTCTGAACACAGCTCCGTCATCAGTTCAGACAGATCAGTAGAGTTTGTTCCTTCCTCGCTGCGGCGTCCAGCTCCCGCTGGAGTTTTTCATTGGCCACCGATCCAAGGAGCGTTTGAACCTCTTTAAAAGACCACAGCATAATTTTCAGAGCTATCTGTCGGATAAAAACAAATATGACCTGTGCTGTAGCTAGAGGTTTTACAGATGGGGCGTTTGTGCTGGACGCCTGCACCGCGTGCCGTAGATTGATGACTCTCTCTGGACACTCAGCGCTCTGCGATGTTTACACGCCACGGTTTAGTCCCCACTCGGCTTGTTATGAACCATGAGAGAACAGGGACTAAAAAGAACCCGGTTCCAGGACTAGGGCCAAATTTACCTGATGGAGAAGCAGAAAACATGGGAGTAGCCCAGTACACCGAGCCAACAGACACCTGGGTGAGCTAAGACCTTGGGCGGTCTCCATTTATTCAATGCTAAATGTATAACCTATGTATTCTTTCTCTCTCTTTCTCTCTGTGGCAGTGAGCTGTCTCTCTCTCTCTCTCTCTCTCTCTCTCTCTCTCTGTGGTAGTGAGCTCTCTCTCTCTCTCTGGTAGTGAGCTCTCTCTCTCTCTCTCTGTGGTAGTGAGCTCTCTCTCTCTCTCTCTGGTAGTGAGCTCTCTCTCTCTCTCTCTGGTAGTGAGCTCTCTCTCTCTCTCTCTCTCTCTCTCACGCTCTCTCTCTCGCACTCTCTCTCGCTCTCTCTCTGGTAGTGAGCTCTCTCTCTCTCTGTGCTAGCTCTCTCTCTCTCTCTCTCTCTCTCTCTCTCTCTCTCTTTCTCTCTCTCTCTGGTAGTGAGCTCTCTCTCTCTGCTAGTGAACTCTCTCTCTCTCCCTCTCTGTAGTGAGCTCTCTCTCTCTCTTTCTCTCTCTCTCTGTGGTAGTGAGTTGTCTCTCTCTCTGGTAGGGAGCTCTCTCTCTCTCTCTCTGGTAGTGAGCTCTCACCTTCTCTCTCTCTCTTTCTCTCTCGCTCTGGTAGTGAGCTCTCTCTCTCTGTGCTAGTGAACTCTCTCTCTCTCTCCCTCTCTGTAGTGAGCTCTCTCTCTCTCTCTTTGTCTCTCTCTCTGGTAGGGAGCTCTCTCTCTCTCTCTCTCTGGTAGTGAGCTCTCTCTCTCTCTCTCTCTCTCTGTGCTAGTGAGCTCTCTCTCTCTCTCTGTGGTAGTGAGCTCTCTCTCTCTCTCTCTCTCTCTCTCTCTGTGTGCTAGTGAGCTCTCACTCTCTCTCTGTGGTAGTGAGCTCTCTCTCTCTCTCTCTCTCTCTCTCTCTGTGTGCTAGTGAGCTCTCTCTCTCTCTCTCTCTCTCTCTCTCTGTGGTAGTGAGCTCTCTCTCTCTCTCTCTCTGCTAGTGAGCTCTCTCTCTCTCTCTCTCTTTCTCTCTCTGGTAGTGAGCTCTCTCTCTCTGTGCTAGTGAGCTCTCTCTCTCTCCCTCTCTGTAGTGAGCTCTCTCTCTTTCTCTCTCTCTCTGTGGTAGTGAGTTGTCTCTCTCTCTGTGGTAGTGAGTTCTCTCTCTCTCTCTCTCTCTCTCTCTCTCTCTCTGGTAGT
This sequence comes from Hoplias malabaricus, assembly GCF_029633855.1. NCBI lineage: Eukaryota > Metazoa > Chordata > Actinopteri > Characiformes > Erythrinidae > Hoplias > Hoplias malabaricus. The sequence goes on from NC_089818.1 coordinate 13,710,917, forward strand.
GAGCTCTCTCTGTGGTAGTGAGCTCTCTCTCTCCCTCTCTGTAGTGAGCTCTCTCTCTCTCTCTCTCTCTCTCTCTCTCCAGCGTTTTTGTACACGGTTTTGTAAGGTCTTTGGCTATAATAAAGGTTTTATCAATCTCTCTCTCTCTCTCTCTCTCTCTCTCTCTCTCTCTCTCTCTCTCTCTCTCTCTCTCTCTCTCTCTCTGTGGTAGTGAGCTCTCTCTCTCTCTCTCTGTGGTAGTGAGCTCTCTCTCTCCCTCTCTGTAGTGAGCGCTCTCTCTCTCTCTCTCTCTTTCTCTCTCTGTGGTAGTGAGCTCTCTCTCTCCCTCTCTGTAGTGAGCGCTCTCTCTCTCTCTCTCTCTCTCTTTCTCTCTCTGTGGTAGTGAGCTGTCTCTCTCTCTCTCTCTCTCTCTGGTAGTGAGTTGTCACTCTCTGTGGTAGTGAGTTCTCTCTCGCTTTCTCTCTCTCTCCCTCTCTCTCTCTCCCTCTCTCTCTCTTTCTCTCTGGTAGTGAGTTCTCTCTCACTTTCTCTCTCTCTCTCTCTGTGTGGTAGTGAGTTGTGACTCTCTCTCTCCCTCTCTCTCTCTCTCTCTCTCTCTCTCTCTCTCTCTCTGTATGTGTGTGTGGTAGTGAGCTGTGACTGTCTCTCTCTCTCTCTCTCTTGCTCGGCCCTGGCCCACTGTTGCCTCATGCTGGAAAGCCGCTTGGTGCTGTTTGCTCCATATGGGTTGAATTTGGCTAATTCCAGGGCGTGGGTCTAATGAGAGCCTGAGCTTTTACAGGGAGCTGCCTGTGGTGTTGGGTATCAGAGTTTACGGTTCTTATCTGGGCGCTGGATGGCATTCGGGCCGGCTCCTGGCAGAGAATACACGCCGTTTTATTTTTATATTTGGTCGTGACTGCATTTTTAGGAGCCTTTGTGGCACGGAGGCGGTTTTTAGACCTGCCACACAAACAAGGGGACATTTCCAGACCCGACCGGGCTCCTCTTTCCTGCCAAGAAGCAGTGGCTAAAACCTGCCAAAGGCCCCCCGTGAGAGCAGCTCCACTCGGGTGGGAGATACGAGGGGCTGAGGTTGCTATTGTGATAAATGAGGTTACTGTGCTGACTTTGGTCAGTATTTTTACACTACACTGACACACTGACAAAAGACAACAACAAACACAACAAGGGGACATTCTCAGAACCCCACAACAGTGTTGTCCCCAGTCTCAACGGCCCACATTCACTGCTTTAAATGTTAACGAGACACCCGTTGTTCACCCTGACCCCGAGCACGCAGCAGTGCAAATCATTCTTATTAAAACATTATATAGTGATAGAAATTGATGTTGAATTATTGTACAGCCCTCTCTCTATTGGTCCGATTCGCAGTGTGAGGAGCAGCTGGAGCATCCACACAGCCTTCAAACGTAAAAAGAGAAAGTGAATAAAGTGATCCTTTCGTTCCCTCCATTCCTGCATCTACAGAGAAATAAATCAGAAGCAGGCTTTTCCTGACCCCCCCCCACCCCTCCCTTCTTTCTGCAGCCCACCAGGACTGTTATGTATGCGACACCAGCTTAAAACACAGAGGAGGTTCAGCGCGCCCCTGACCCACGTCTGCTTCCACTTTCTGTGAAAATAGACGACGTTTTATAAACCAGCTCTGGGTTCACTAATGGGGAAACCTGTTTCCAATCTGCCACTGCATTAGCTACCGCACACTTAACTCCATTACAGGCGTCCAGCGGTCAAACAGCAGCCCAACAGCTGGAGATTCACTACCCTTCCAGCTGCAGACCCTACAGTGCAAGCTCCTCCACTGCAGAAAGAAACCTCAGTGGACACCGTTATTTAAGGTGTTTTCTGGAACGATGGACGTTTGTTGGGAGTTTAAGCCCTTTTCCATGCTGTAATACTCTCTGCTCATCAGGAGAAGGTTGTCACAGTAGGTGTAAAAACATCCGCTGTGAGGATTTGGTGGCATTCAGCCACATAAACAGAGTTAGGTCAGGTGCTGAGGCAAGGTGATGTAGTTTTGGGTCTCAGATCTTTCTAAAGATAGCACTCCAAGTCTTTATATATTCGTGTGTGTGTGTGTGTGTGTGTGTTGGGGGGTGCTTTATACCCCTCTTGGATCACAATAGGCATTGTACACACAGGTAGGCTCATGAGCGCCCCCATCTTATTAAGGTGTCTACACATTTTTAGACGTGTAGTGTATTAACCGTGGGAGGAAACCGGAGTACCCGGAGGAAACCCATGCCGACACGGGGAGAACACACCAAACTCCTCACAGTCAACTGAATGGAGGCTCGAACCCACAACCCCAGGCCCCTGGAGCTGTGACTGAGACACTACCACCGCGCCGTCTCAAATTAACACTACACCTAAGTAACCTTAACCTCAGTAAGATCATTTCACTCTTTTAGTTTTTCACATTGAGCAATATATTTAAAAATGAGAAAACGTGAGAACCGTGAAAACGTTCAAACAAATGCAAAAAAAATCCAAATCTGAGATCGTCATATCCATAGGCATCGGGTCCTAACAAATATATAAAAACAAGCACGCACACACACACACACACCCACACACCTCAGTGGCTGAGTGTGAGGGCAGCAAGGCCTTGTGCACGTGACCCTTCCCATGCCACAGCTCCTGAGTGGTTTAAACAGCTGAATTGTGGGCTTTGTTGCTGGATCTGAGCGCACTCACACGGCTCCTCATTGTACAGAGACTTCATTCACCGACCGCTCTCCTCCTGCTGGACACACTCCAGCGCCAAGCTTCTGTTCTGAGAAAACACACTCCGACGTCCAGAGACATCAAAGACTCTCCAGTCTGGGTTAAAACTCAACATCTCCTCACAGCAGGTCAGAAACCCAGCCTTCCCAGGAGCGGGAGACGACGGACTTCTATCTGAATAAGGTCCACAGAGCTCAGCATCTGGACACAGCTGTATAACACAGCAGCTTGTCACCTGCACACACACCTGCACACACTAACTTCTGAAAGGAAGCGCAAAGAAGGACATTAACCAGGATCTATTCTTCCAAGAAGGCTTTAGACCAGGTGTCTGAACACCGCTGTGAAGATTTGATGGCATTCACAGTGTAAGCCTGGATTGTATATCTAATTAAACTGTTTAATATGCATAAATTGCTTTACTAAAAAATTAAAGCATATTGTACCCAATCAATTACACATTTAATTCACTTAAAAGGTTAATTTAAGGTAAACACAGGGGGCTTTTATTTTGGCATGTAAGTTTTTTCATCTTGCTGTTGGTGAGTGAGGCAAAACTTTCATGATTCGCTTGATTTAACCAGTCTGGCATTTTCCCACCTTGCTTTTAATTTGCGAGCAGGGACTATTTTGTTTTAGTATTATGGGGCTCAGGGCCCAGAGGGGGAGCTCCCAGCATGCTCAGCGTGGCACCTTCAGTTAGTTTAGGGGCTATTTTTGAGGTTTTTAATGGTGTTAGGGGATTTGTGTGTAGCGAGGTGTGGTGTTTTGTGGGGGTTCACCATGTTGAAGAAGGGGGCACTGAATCTCACCAAAAACATGTTCCAAATTGCTGATTGTTCCCTTACTTCCATTTCCCTGTGCCCCTTTAAGGGTTCAGTAAATGTTCTTAAAACATGGTTTTGGCTCAGTTTCGTTGTCTCGAGTCTGGTGACATTACAGTGTCACAATAAAATAAATGAAACAAGCAAATAATTACATAGAAAATTGGGATGCACAAATATGGGAATTCTGGGCTGATACTGATATCTGATGTTACATGTGTATATATCTGCTGATGTCAAAACCAATGAGATACTCTGGATTAATGCTGTAGACAAACGTAACATTTATTTGCACATTTTAGCTTTCAACTAACAGTGTGTAAAAATAAATAAATAAAATAAAATGAAATGTGTCTCCTGAGAAAACTGCCACATTTAGTTTCTGAACCTTACAGAGACTGGTGACAAATCTAAATTCTTGTTTAATTTAACAATTTAAATATAATAATAGGTTAACCCAAACAAATAAAACCAATAATAATAAATTAACATTAACTTAAAGGATTAAACACATACAGAAATAAGAGCTTCAGCTCTGCCTTTACACTACTCCCCACTCTCAGTGGTGGAACATTAGGAGCCCAATTATTTTTACATGTTCAAGCCAAAGGTCAGCAATAATCAGTTTGAAATATTGGCAAATTAAAAAACAAAAAAAAATCTCGATGCCAATATTGATTAAAAAAACGATTATCTGATGATACCAATATAATTCCGATATAATCGTGCGTCACTAGTAGAAATTGATATTGTATTCACTGAATTCAAGATATTGACCAGATTTATTGGCCTAGAGAATGGTATGACAACAACAAAAAAAATCAGTGTGGAGAATCCACTCTGAATCCCTGTCACATCTTACAGGTGCCCTAAAGGCTCCACATGACACCGTTCCACTGCTCCACGGTTGAGGGCGGCTCTAGGTGACATTCAGCTTTAAGTGAGGTGTGCTTAGGCTCATGTGCAGCTGCTCTAGTATGTCCCATTAACTTGTCATATACTGTATATTTTGCATGGCTAATGGCTCGTGTGAAGGTGACTTCTCATCTCAGTGTGCGGGCACACACACACACACACACACACACACACACACACACACACACACACACACACACACACACACACACAGACAGAGCCCACTCTGTTTATTGATGCTCTCAGTCCTTATCCTCGATAATCCAATAAAATCAAGCCTCTCCTCCTGTATTAACATGCACAGCAGCTTGTGAGCCATCACTCACTAAGATGAATGGAGAGAAGGACTTGAGTGCAGAGGCTTTAGAATCGCCCCGCCCCCTCGTCTCAGTCTGTCCAATCACAGTGCCGGACTTGTGTTTATGTGAAATCGCAAGGACGAGGGTAAACGCAGCAAAACAGACACAACAAGTGTAGAGAAATAAAAAATGAGAACGGAAAAATAAGACCACACCCAGAGCAGTTTATTCCCAGTGGCTTTGGCTCAGTCGAGCCTTCACATCATCTCCAGTGGGTTTTGGTTTGTTTCTTTAACTCTGAGCTATTGTGCGTGTTTTTGGAAAATTAGACACATACAATTTTTATATTTAGAATCGGGAGACCCTCAACTATTCATCTATTTCCAGTGGGACGTATGAAACCAACACAACCAACACCAATCTACAATTATAATGGAATAAGTTGCAGTTAAAGGTAAAGGATATAGACACTTAAGGGTACCACCACAGTGACATTTACTGGTTTCAGGTAGGGGGTTGGTTTCCTTACATTCCCCCAAACATTACATAGTGCAGTTTCTGCAGTGCTGAGCCCAGAGTAGCAAAGACAGAATCTCTATTCTCCCTATTACAGCTCAGTGGAGCATCACAATGATTTTGAAGCTGAAATTTTAAGATACAAATATTACCTAGTGTTGCTTTAAGCCTTAGTTTTGTCGTCATTAATTCAGTTCTTTAAAGGAACACTAGGTAGCATGTTTCCTTTAGTGATATGGCATTATTGCAATATCGACAACCCCTCATAACAGACTTTTCAATGTCATATGATTAGAGTTCTGCTTTAAAGGAGTTGTGATGAATTTTCTATCGTGATTATTCTTCACATTTATGAAACAGCCGTTATATATACTGACACCTAATGTCCACCCCATGGTGTGGGGGACCCTCTCCATGGAGCATAGACTGGTTCATTAAGGGATAAGGAAGCATACATTCTTCATCTCAAAGGAAGTACTGAAGGCTGACACTGATACTTTTTAACTTTTTTAACAATTAAGACCCAAAGTCGGGGCGCTGTTTCTCATCAAGGTCGAAGAAACCCGAAGCACGCTGTTCTGCCGAAGGTCGTGTGAGGTATCTGAGTCTTTGGACTCGTCTGAGCATGTGCATAAATCTTTTATTTTTTGTGTAGTGTGTAATGGACCTTCGTGAAGGAGATGATCACTCATCCCCGTTCTCCTTCAGACGCTCAGGAACTGGACTCGACCTTGCTTTTACGCGCTTTTGTCTGTTTGCCAAACGAAATATAACGCTTACTCAGCGCCCGAGTTGTTTCGGACGAACAGTCCACGAAGCATTACAGCTTTTACGGCCAGTTTGCTCTTGAAAGCTGTAGGAAATGCTCTTAAAGCCAGAGTCAGGTCATGTCCTGGGGCAAAATGAACAGAATCTGAAACAGATAAATATGTAAACACTGTGTGATGCAGTGAATAATCTTTAACGACACACAGTTTATCTGTTGGTTTGGTTCTGAAGTCCTTTTTGAGTTAATATTTTAATATCTTATAAACCCAAAAGGTGTCTATGACAGTGATTATTTATCATTAATAATTTTCTCCATAAAACGCAGCTCACGTGAGACGACAGTTTTGTTGTCCCTGAATGACCCTGCTCATAGAGCGGGTCCTCCAAATGAGTATGGCCATAACTGTTTGTAAATAAACAGAGAGCAGCCAATGAGAACAGAGCTCATTTACACATGGTGGTAACAGAAAGAGCTGGTTCAGTTGTAAAGGCTGGTAAATGTTCAAGTACAAATGAGCTATTGCTGTATTCCATCCATTAAACGACAGCGAGCCGCTCCCTGTTCACCCTGACCTCGTTTAACCTTGTCTTTGTGCCCACACATAAAATCGGGACCAGTGCCGTGATTGGACAGACTCAGATGAGGGGGCGGGGCATTTATTAAGTCTCTGTACTTCAAGTCAGAAGCGGAGCAGAGTCAGATTGGCTTGTTTTATCCTGTGTTTACTGATGTAGGCAGTACACAGAAAACTGTCTGTGCTTGTTTCACAGTGTGTGGGTTGGTGGACTCCAAATTAACACATTATGAAAAGAAACCCTTCTTTGCACATGAATAATGGTACCATGTTGGAGATAGGAGGTTATATATCCTAAGTAAATGTTACGAGTTTGTCTTTTTGTGGAGAAACTTGAATAATTAAAATTAAAACTATAAAAAAAGCAGAGTATTGGATCTTTAAGGCTCCATTTTCCATGCTGAGGCCCAGTCCGTCAGAACCTGTGCTTTACACGCTGTAACTACGAGTCCTGAATGTGAGCAGCTTTTAAATGAATGGAAATGAAAAGAAAGGAAAATAAATGAAAAGGAAAGAAAGGAAAGGGAAAGGCAGCTGAGTCCAGTTTAGCATTCAAAAGGTCAGCACTGGTCACATGCACCTGGATTTATAATTGAGTTCGCTCGGAAATGCCCCAGTCTGCACTTTCCCGCCCCACTCCTCCCCGTTCCGTTCCGCCTTTTTTCCAATCCTCTCAGCTTGCTGGGATATTCTGCATTCATTCGGAGCCGGATAAAAAAACGAAGAGAGGTGTGTTTGTCTCCGTCTGACATCAGAAAATGAACAGCTCCACAGCAGCTGAACTTTCATGCTGTTCTCACAGACTACAGACTCAGACTTGGATTCAGACTCTGACTGACAGTGACTCCGAGTCAGACTGAGACTTGGACTGTGACTGCCAGTGTCTCAGATTCAGATTGAGACATGGATCTGACTCTGTTTCTTTATCTCACAGTGACTCTGGCTAAATCAGACTGAGAATCTGACTCAGACTGAGACCGATTATACTACCCTGACCTCTGTTACTTCGGTGATTTTGATTGTTTTTCGTCTCCTAATGTTGCTGAGGGTGGTTGGTGGCAGATTCCAGGCAGTTTTCCTAAGCCCAGGATGGAGGGAGCATCGTGAGATTTGGATGAGAAACAGCAGCACTGACTCCAAAACTAACCCCTTCTGCATCACAGTAAGAAAACTGGAGGATCCCACCCAGGATCCCAGAGACCACCTTGCCACCCCCGCTTTCTGGATCAGCTCCCGGACCCTCATTTATAGAAAATAATTTGCAGTACTTGTCAAAAAATGAAATCTTTGCCAAATTCAGGGACGACAAAGCAAGTGGGATTTTTATCTCATGTGAGGGCGCTGTCGTTTCCTACCCTCCTCCTAAAGTTACATAGTGCAATTTCTGCCATGCTGAGCTCAGAGTAGCAACGACAGAGGCCCCATTCTCCCTATTACAGCTCAGTGAAGCATCTCTATGATTTTGAAGCTGTAATTATAAGGTAGAAATGCTACATAGTGTTGCTTTAAGAAACAAAATGTACGTAATGAGGAATCATGTTCATGCATAAAGTGACAGACTGCTCCTCTAAAGCGCTGGCGTGAGGCTCTCAGCTTGCCTAGACGTGAGGTTTTGTTTTCTGCTCTGAAAGCCATGGCACTGACGCCGCTGGAGCTTTCTTCTCACCACACTCTGAAACCGATCCTGAAATCTGATCGTTTCTCTCTCTTTTAACACTGATAATTGCTGTGTGGTTTAGTGGAACATGTTTTTCTTTGCCTGTGTAAAGGCCTCTTATCTGTGTGCCAGACTATGACGGTTCTGTTGCAGCATCCCTGAAAAAAAAAAAAAAAAAGAAAAGGAAATGAACAAAATGAGCCGCTGCCCTTGGACAGGACCTTTCCATTAGACCTGTGTGGAAATGCTGCTTATTAACAGCAGTGTCTTTCACCTCATGGTGGAGGCTGGCATCTCCTTTTAGTCTCAGACTTAAGGTCTAACTTTGTAACATTTAAAAGAATGGTATTATAGACAAAGTATAATTTTTGCTGTATTTTTCTGAAGTATAACTCGTCTCAGAGTCCTCCCCGGTCACACACAGCGCCCCCAGCCTCTGGAGTGTGGGGCAAATGTGCTTTTGCTGAGGCTGAGCCACCACTTCTTTTCAAACTGCTACTATAGTTTAATGCTCTGGAGGAGAATGCAAACTGCCAAGATCTGTCAAATCAGCCAGTGATAGGGGGTGGGGGCTGTCTAACAGCAAATGGAGAGTGAAGCCCCTCTAGTCCAAACTGAGTAAAAACCTACCAAAACATTTAACACAAGCTGTACACCGCCCCCTGGTGGAGAAAAGGATTCAGACACCATGTTTCTTCAATATGGGTGTGTATAATGTTCAATTCAAGGCAATCTTATTTGCTCTTTAAAAGCCATTTTATTTCTTCCTTTTTGAAATACTGACATGAAATTCAGTCTCCAGTCTGGCACACCTTGCGTGCTGAGGTTCTTGTTCCTCTGTCACGTCGGGATTTTTCCCCAAGTTTGGGTCTAAAACTGACTCGGAATCACAGATAAACTGAGATGAAAAGCCCTGACAGAAGTGTGATGACCTGCTTTAGTTGTGCCACTCTGAATCACTCTCTGATCACAGGGTTTTTTCTCGGGTTTGGGGAAATTTCCACCTTCTCAAGGCTGAGAAGTGCAAAAAAAAAAAAATAGACCCAGCTCTTCTCTCAGGCATCAACAACCTATATAACTGCAAGGGGCATGACGTGCCGTGATGTGGCTGGAGACGACGTGTGGCCAGACATTCAGCATGCGACAACAGTCCGTTGGAAGTTAAGAAAACAAGGAATGATATTGGATCTGTACTCAGTGTCAGCAATTGGGATCAGACGTGAAAATGTGGAATGGGTGCAGCTCTGATGTGATCTTATTTATTGGGCGTGTAGTTTTCAACATGTTCATCATCGACACAATCTCTCAATTTTGACTCCGCTGCTGTGGTTAAAGGTGATACTGACTCGAGACACAGGATAAATAAAACCTCTTTACATTTACTATACTGTTAAATAGAAGAAACTGCACAGAGGATCTGTTATCTCCCCGATGGGAGAGGTTTAATTTGAAGAGTAATTAATTACTAGGAAAAACGGCAAACAAAAGCAGAGCAGGAGAAACAGACTAAACACACTCTGGGTTTGGCCTCGGGCTCATTTTACTGTCTCAGAAACAGAGGAATCCTGCGGGAGCTGGAGATAATTGTCTTTAAGCAAAATGAGGGATAGAGGACTGACGCATTAAACATTTCTGAAGATTTTCCCACATTTTACATCGTCCTTTTGTTCATTGATAGAATTGTAAGAAAATTTTGTCTGAAATGTTTAGTCCCTGGGATGATTGACAGTTGCTGGAAGATATGAGTGCAAATCAATACCACTATTAATTGAACATTTTACTTCGATTAGGATTAATGAAGATTGTTTTGCTGCTGTTTGTTGCCTCATAGTTCACTGATGAGTCTTGTTCTGTTAATACGCTCCCGTATTAAAGGTGGGATATGTGTTTCTGATGTCGCTGGGAGCTCCCTCTCTGTTTTTGAACTGTGCTCTCTTCATGCTCTGTTTGTGATTGTGTTCAGTGTTAAACAGACTGGGGGATTAACTTTGGTCTGAGACCAATTATTTCAGTGTTTACATTTGACTTTATGTTCAAAGACGTCCAAACCACAGACACAGCGTTTTTCTTTGGTGTGAGCTGCTCCAGTCGCTCGGTCCCTCTTTGTGTTTAGGTTCTCCTTCATGTGGCTTTCATGTGGGAGATTGGATCAGGGCTGGTTCTAAGGGCCCTCATTGCCCACCCAAACTCTAAGCCAGCTCAACCAACCAAATATCGTGTTTTGTCCTTTGCTTATTTCTGATTGGCTCTTTGAGTAATATAAAACGGAAAGACTGTCTTGTGCAGCTCAGCAGAGCAGACAGGTTCTGTCATTGAGAACTGGAGAGGTACTGTTCTGATTCTGTTCGATTAGAGTTTAATCCCAAATACTTATGGGAGATTTGGCTTATTTTTTGGTGATATTTTTGCTTGATATATGCTTTAATATATTTTTGGCTTCTAGTGTCAGCTACTCTGTTAGTTCACACTGTAACTGAAGTATTCAGTGTTTTAAATGTATGCATATTTATTATACATTTAATAAACTTAAAATGATATGAAAACGTATCACATGTAACCACTGTTCAGCTATGTATCCTATTCCTGAGACCGTCTCTAAAGCGTTTATCCCTCTCTCTCTGTCACTGTGTCACTCAGGAGCTTTTGTTGAGGCTCTGCTTTTTTTTTAGGACTCTTTCTGTTTAGAAAGCTGTTAAACTGTCCAGACGGTAGGGGTGGGCGATATGGACCTAAAATAATATCACGATATTTCAGGCTGTTTTGGCGATAACGATATTCTTGGTGATATGAACAAAACACTGAAAAACACTTTTATTCACACTAATGCAACAAAATATATGTTATATTTATATTAATTATATTAAATTGTATATATTTAATATATATTAATAGCATTAAATGTTTTTATTTATTAAAACGTTTTCTTTTACTACAAATATAAGAGTTTAAATTATTAAAATATAGAAGAAATGACAAAAGAAATCAGTAAACATTTGCTTATTTTGTAAACAACAGTAATGTACCAAGATTCTGATTTTGTGTAAAATAATGCAGCATAAAATCTACCACACAACCAAAGTGTAGAAAATGTAATGTGTGCGTATAAACAGCTAAAGGAAACAGTTATACAATTATTTTGTAAAGATAAACTCAGGTGAGATTAGATACTGCTAGGTAAAGAAATGGTTATTTGGCAATGTTATTGTTGAAAGACATTCAAAATTATTACAAGCAAGTGAAAGAGAAAAAACCCAGAGCAATAGATGTATACGAAGTATACGCAGTATATATATTGACAAAATATTCGGTTCAGAAGTTAGCTTGTTGCTAGCAGGCCTAAGTGCCTGCCTGGATTAGCGTTGTGCCTAAGAGTGCTAATATACGAATTTAAGGCTTAAATACAGTCATGTATTGATTCATGGTTTATTTTGAGTCGAATGTGCTTGAAGTACAGCATTACTAAACACAGTGCTGCTTCCCCATACATACAAGCTTGTCAGCATGTGTAGAGAAGCCTTGAACAACGCTTCTGATACACATACACAAGAAAGACAATTAAAACAAAAACAAGAAACTGGGAAATGTTTCTATTGCAATTGTTTTTCTTGCTTGTTCTGATTCAAACGTCCTAATCTGGACGCATTTGTCGGCCACATACGAAGGATTCTTGGAAATGTGACAGCATAATCGCACTGCTGGGATGTGATCAACATATAAAAGTGTCCTTCGAAGTATGCAGTCCCTGAATTGAACTGGCATCTCTGCTCAAATCAAACTCAGACTTGCCCACTCATTATGTTTTACTGCTCTTCCCTAACCAAAGCAGTCTAGAACCGGGCCTGGATTGGATGAGGCAGAGGCATGTGACTACAGCGCGGTAGTGTGGTTTTAAAGGGACAGAACATGAACACACAGTGGGCGCGTATTCACAGAATTACCAAACTAAGGGCAAACAGAACTGAAAGAAAAAGATATATAATACGAACAGACAAGATTACATTGTTAAAAGTTCTTAACGACTATTTAAGCTGAATCCATTTTTCATTAATTGGCCTGATCTAATTTTACAAAAAGACATACAACTTCATAGATCTTCTGTAAGTGCATCATTCTGCTCAGGTTCACACAGCGTCAGACGCAGAGCATGAACACTCTCACACTCACTTAGTCAAACGAACACACACACACACAAACACACACAAACATACTCACTCAGTCACTCATACACTCACCCAGTCTACGTCTGTGTCTCTGGACTGCGGTCAAGAGTGAACCTGAGGGCCTGTGTTTACTGTTTTTTGTCTGAAACATTGATTGACAGATACATACCAGCTGCACCATGTTTCCTTGTTCACCTGTTTCTTATTACCTCCCTCCCTGTCTGTGGACAGACGAATTCATCGACCCGTCTCTCTCTCTTTCTCTCTCTTTCTCTCTCTCTCTCTCTCTCTCTCTCTCTCTCTCTCTCTCTCTCTCTCTCTCTCTCTTTATATTCTAGAATATACATGAACTAACGCATACATTTTCACATGAGAGATTAGTCTTGTAATTTACCATCACATATCCACTATAAATTGGGTCAATATGTATATTAAATATATCTGAGATTTTGTTGGGTATTTATTTGGACACATCTTACAATACACAGCCTCCACTGTAATGATGTCCAGTTTTATCATTACTGGACATTACTAATGCTGTTGTGGCTGCCATCAAATTTTCACAGCAATGTCGCCATCACCGTGGGCCTTATTTAAAACTGATTTATAAAGGGGTGCGTCTGAAAGAACAGGTTCCTTTCTACACAGTACATACATTGCTAACGTTTGCAATGCTTACTTATTTAACAGCTTCTTATTCGTATTTTCCGTTCCGCCATAAATGGTTGAACATGAGCTGGAGGATTAATGCTGTGTCCCAAACTGCACCTTCCTACACTTTTAATTTCCAGACTACTGAGTGCCCTTCTGATAATGATGCAGTGTGTTTTTATACCCTATGAAGTGTGCTAGTGTGCGGTTTGGGATAAAGCAGAAGTAATGCTGTGGGAATCGCTGTTGTTTAAATTTTAATTTTTATTCATGTTTACTACAGTAACTTGATATAGAAACTAACACAGTGGATGTGTGAGAGTAGAGAGACGGTTATATTTTATTCTCCCTCATGATGTTCACTGTGTGTTAATTAATTAATTCATTCATTCATTCATTCATTCATTGTCTGAAACCCCTTATCCAGTTCAGGGTTGCGGTGGGTCCGGAACCTACCCGGAATCATTGGGCAAGGCAGGAACACTCCTTGGAGGGGGCCAGTTTTGGTCTGGACCTTGGTCCAAGGCATCTTTCACACATGCAGCTTTGGTTCAGACCAAACTGGAACTTCCAAAAGTCTGGACCAATGCTTTCACCACAGTGAAAGGGGGCTGACCTCCTGAAGAATGCCCTCATTCTGTTGAGAAATGCAGGAGCGTTTTGGAGACTGAGGCGGGTAATAGACTCTGTAAACCTGCTTTAAACGGTTTGTGCTTCTCAAAGCGGCAGAGTGTCTTGGACCTGAGTGGAAACTGCATCACTGTGGGGCTAAATTTAGCAAGAACAGCCCTCAGCGTGAACATACATTATGGGATTAGCTTAATGGAAGCAGTCAGCCATATTCACTTAACAATCAACAGAATGTCGCGAAATGAGGAGCACATGAATTTTTCATGCTGCACTTGGCATTTCCATTCCTCTGACCCTTCACTCCAGCGGTGGGAGGGAGCACTGTGAAATGGCAGCTCCGGCAGCGTGTTCAGAGCATTTCTGAGGTTAGAGGTGAAGGTTTAATCAGAATCACGCCTGGAAAATGTTCTTTAAAGGCCCTTGCTCATTTGTGCCTTACCTGCTTCTGCCGAGGAGTCTATTTTAAGATTGAGCTCCAATAATTCTCAACATGAAATGGATGTAAAGTGTTTTAAAACATCATGCTCCATCATGGTTTTGTTATATTCAGTTGAACATACCCTTCTCCGCAGAGGAAACCCCACAAGTCCCACAGCAGTGTTCTCCCCCTGTCTCTTTGAGCCGCTCGCTGAGCCTCGAGCAGTGAGGAGCAAGGAGTAGACGATCTTTTTTTTTTTTAGCCATTTTATCTCTGTTCTCTTTCTTTTACGTTCTAGTTTTCTCTGCTTTTACCCAGTGCTCTTATTTCTCAGCGCTCGTTGTGTCTGTTTTGCTGCGTTTAACCTCGTCTTTGCACTCGGCTCGTCTTTAAATGCGGGTCCAGCGCTGTGATTGGACGGACTCAGACCAAATCCAGATATTTCAGAAAACAAAGCTTAAATTTATGTTGTCAAGTGCCACGCTGAATCCATGCCACTGAAATGATGCGAAGCGCCCCCTGCTATGTCACTCATCCTCAGTCTCTCTCCAGCACTCAGTGTGTGAGCTATGTTCCGCCTTGCATCTCCTTCTTTTGTTAGTGCTCTGTGGCCGGCTGCGACGTCCGCGTCTGCGCTGAATGTTTACCAGCTGTTTGTTCTGGTCATTTTTCTCTCAACAACACGGTACACAACGATCCACAGTGTCTCCACTGTGTTGGAGATGGTTTACAGAGGACGTACAGAGGTCATACACAAATACTATATCATTTTATCACAGGGATTTGAGCATCCCTTGATCATTTTGGGGCCTGCAGGGGTCTAGGAACCACCCCGCGCCCCCCACAGGTACCTAGGTCTGAAATGTGGAATTATTTTGTTGTTCTGGAATAAATTCTCTGAAATGTGCCACAGTGGAATTCCCATTTAAAACAGAAAAGCCGTCATGGCTTATTATTTTGTATTTCTGAGTGTGTGTGTGTGTGTGTTCTCATGCAGACTAAACTGTTGCTGATTTATATGCATGGAAACCTGGCCTTGGCGTCTGTTTCTTTTTTGCGAGGAAAGCTCTTATCAACCTGTTTACCTTCAGCACGGAGCCGGAGTATATTCACCAACGTCCGCTCAACTTCCGGGAGGAAAGAAAAGAGAAACGAAGACCAAACAAATAAACATCGCTGTACGGTCCAGTGCGTATGAGAGGGGAGATAATTATAATTGAAAAATTAATTGGAATTTTAATTAATGTCTTCTGAAGTGAAACTCTTGAAGGGATGGAGCTTATCGGACGGAGGGAATACTGAATGAGGAGAAACACTCTCTCCCTCCAGGAGGCATTGTTTTTGTTTTGTTTATTTTTGCAGAAAAAGACAGAAATGTCTCTTTTATATTTGATTGTTTGAATAGAACAATGAGGCCTAGACAAATGAGGCACAAACTCACTTATTAACAAACTCGCACTGATAGATTTATTCAGTGTGATTTTAACGGTGACACGCTCCCTCTCTTTTCCTCAATGTACAGTGGGACATCTGTGCACAAATGGCCCAAAGATCCCAAAATATCCAGAAGATTGACTAAATTTGTCAACTCACTCCGCTCACTCCGTTATCTGTAGCTCATTTCACTGGCGCTTTTCCAACAATATGGGCATGCTCAGATTATACTCGGCTACGTAGCTGCATTACGGAGGTTTATAGTGTCGGATGAGTTCGAGTTCGACTTCGATCACATTTACAAGAATAACGGTACCTCTAAATTTGAGTTTAGCTTATTGCTCGGCTATTGTCATGAAAAATGTTGGTTATTTAGCTAGATACTGTCATAACAGTCAGTCTTAACGGTGTTTTACCACGGCGTTGTTCAGCTGTTGTCCACCAGTGACGTCACACGGTTGTGTTCAAGAATTTCCGTAGCGAGCTCAGGTTTTTCCGTCAATTTAATAAAATTGTCAGTTTTAAAGCAAATTAAGCAGCTATTTTCATTTTAATTCATACTTATATATGTCAGTAACTAAAATAATGTGAAATATTCATGGAGGTCCATTAAGTGGTGCTTAGCCTTTAAAGCAGTGGTCACCAATTTATTGAGCCGCGCGCTGTTCACCCCGACACCGAACACACAGCAGTGAGGAGCGAGGAGCAGTAGCTCTGGTTTTTAGCCATTTTCGCTCGCTTCTCATTTTCTCAGTTTTTACTTGCTCTTATTTCTCAGCGCTTGTTGTGTTTAACCTCGTCTTTGCACTCTCACATAAACGTGTCCAGTGCTGGGGTTGAACAGACTCAGACGAGGGGGCGGGGCAATTCTAAAGTCTCTGCACTTGACGTCAGAAGCAAAGCAGAATCAGAACGGCTTCTTTCAGAAAACTGACTGATGGGTCTTGTTTCACAGTGTGAGGGTTGGTGGGCTCCAGATCCACGCATCAGTCTGGAGAAGGGAGTTACTGAACAAAGGGAATTTATCATAATATGTCCGCTTTACGGCTCTGTGACCTGGGGTGAGGGAGATGGATGAAGCTTGCTCTCGTTCAGTGTACCTCTTTGTTTACAGCGTTCACATCCTTTCATCTTTATCTTTATCTATTTTTGAAGTGGTACGTCTGACTTCAAACACACAGCAACTAAATCCTCCACAAACTCACACCTTGCAACCTCATTCCCTTTGGTGTTATTGTTCAAGGCTGTGGTTGTAGTGAATAAAAGGCATGTGTTTGTTGCAGTTATGCTGTTAGAGATTCATTGTTTGTGTCTGATGCTAATATTTGCCTTGAGCTTCGATTTAGCATCTTTTAGGCTTTAATCCAGAGGTCAGCAGCCTTCCTCCTGGAGGTCAGTCTATCAGAGTTCTCCTTCAGTCCAAATCGAACACACTTGATCTGATTAATTAGCATAATCAATACAAACGCCTTCCTAGTACTGGCTTTTATGAATCCGTAATGTTGCATAAAACTCAACGGCCCACATTCACATGGGAACCGAACAGTAATAATGTGAAAACTGGTCATGAGATGTTTAATGTGAATGCAAATCAGAACTGAAGTCCCGGTAAGACGGATACTGTGATTAACTTTCATATTAAACAGAATTGTCTAATGTCCAAGTAGCCGCAAAAGTGTAAAAACACTCTTGAATGTAAATAAATCAATTTAGTGCCTCTGTAATGTTTTAGCTTCTCAAAGTTAAGACCCATGAGACCTCTGAGCTCTGTAGTCCACCAGGGGGCGCTCCAGTGCCTACTTCTTTTGTTTCAAAGAAGGGATGACTACTGCAGCCGTCTAATAATTGCTACTTGTCTGTACTTTTACTCTCAAATGAACCAGGTTTGTAGAAAGCAGTGCTGGTCTGTGAACATAAACAAGGGAAAATGGTTCTACCACTCCCTTCAGTTCTGCACTGCCAGACTACAGCTGGAGGAGTTCCAGAGAGGGAGTGTTCAGCAGTGTTAGCTGTTTAGGGAGCGGTTTAGATTTCTATGCAGCTCTTGTGCAGTTGCTCGTTAATGTTGAACTGTGTGTGTGTGTGTGTGTGTGTGTGTGTGTGTGTGTGTAACAGAGGTATATAGACTTAAACGATTGGACGGCATGTTTACAGCCCTGTGGCCGACACTGACAATGATTATTTTTCTTGTATGATCCGAGTGTTTGATTTATTGATCTCTATCAGAACATAAAAAAAGCATAATTGAACCAGTGGGAGACAGCGTTAGTCCTTGTTAGGTCTGTCACAATAATCACATTATTGATTTATCGTACAGTATTCTTAATAACTAATAAAATATTTTGATAAAAGAGTGTATTTACATTATTGATTCAATTTCATCATCTTTATATCAGTGGATTTATATGATCTCAAAACGATAATAATAAAATCTTTTATCGCAGTTATTTCTGGGACGATATATCGCCCACAGATAGTGGCTGTTGTGACAGGTCTCACAGCTGAAGGAGGGGGTTTGTCAGTTTAATGTGAAACAGGATTCCATTCTTCTTCTGTTTACTCAGTTTAACACAACACTGTAAGACCCCCCCCCCCCCCCCCAACCCCCTCGAGCTGTTACTGCTGTTTGCGCTACAGAGGAATTCAGTGAAACTCAGCGGCCGTTGCGAGTGACATTAAAAAGCCGGGGACGCCATAAAAGGTGCCGTGTTTTGGGAAGTACAGAGGGGCATGGAGGGACTGTGGGAAGTCTGGACGGTTCAAATGGCCTTGGTGGCCTCCTGTAAACAAAGATTCCTTAACGAGGCCCATCAGAGAGACAGCAACGTCCAAACCCCGCTCTCCGCCCCTTTCCACCTCCACAAAGAGAAAACCCAGAAAGGCAGATCCTGGCCCATTATGCGGGGAGCTTTTGGAAAAGTCCAGCGGGGAGGAAGGAGGAGGAAGAGGCCCCTGGGTCAGTGAGAATCCTTTTCAGCTTTGAAAGTCATTCTACCCGCTTCTGTAACTCTTCTACAATAGAGCTGAACAGAGTGGACGACGTAAGCGTAGAGCGCTTATGAAGAGTGTCCACTGGGACAGTCTGGTGCTCAGGAATGGACCGGTTCGCCTCTGCCAGATAAACCGAAAAACCTGGGTGTGTTCACGTGCACTTAATAATCCTTACTTGATTATTCCTGTGGGGGTGGAAACAGCACACTCTGAGTTCTGAGATCGGAGTGAGGTCTAGAATCTTCACAACGTCCATCATCTCTGCCTCCACCTGTAACGGAGGGACTCCGGACCCCATCGCGGACACAGAGAGACACGCACTGCGTCTAAGAACAGAAGCTGGTTTAAAAAACGTTTGCCTCCGTCTCAGCAGCAATGTGGAGAAGCTCTGAGAAGAGCAGTGTTGTGTAATATTAAAAATCGTAAAAAATAAGCTCCAAAAAGCCAAATCATCAAGCATCAGCACTTGTCTTTAACACCATCAGATCCTCACAGCACTCCTCCAGCCTGCGGTGTAGATGGGGGAGCTAGCCCCGACACAAACCCCTCTCCTGTGACCTTGTTTTTAAACCGGTATGAGGTCTTTACCTGGTTCTACTGGAGGGTTCTTCATATGCTGGGCTCATAAAGGAGCAGGGAAGATTATTACAGATGACAGAGCGCAGGGGATTATAGACAGAAGTGGGTAGACAGCAGTAAGGTGGAGTCCCACGGCGTTGATGATAGCGTGGGCGCTGGGCTGAGGCTGTGGTTGTTTTTACTGTCCTCATTTGTCTTTATTCTCCTCCAGCAGCCGGGTGTCTAGACAGAGGGATTGAGAGAGGCTCGAGGAAGAGAAAGAGAGGCTTTAAAAGGGTGACAGCAGCACCTATAAAAACCCACCGTGATTACCAGGGTGTAGGAGGGTGCAGTTTTCTTGATGCCAACCGAACGCCGGAGTGGAGCGAGTCTATGATCTCCTTCCTGATCTTGGTGTTCTTAGACATTTTAGATTTTGTTGCGTCTTGCCTTTTAATTCCACTCCCAAAGCACCCCCTACGCTTTCTTTCTCTTTCAATAAAAACTGGAAAATGTCAAAGTAATTACTCTACGGCTGCATCCCAATTCCTGGTGCTCTCTCTACATGCTGCCTACAAAGGGACCAATCTTATTATGAGTGTGATTTGCTTTGAAAGGTGGGACCCTCACCTCGGGTCACTGTCTGTGAGCGGTGTGGTGTGTTCTCTCTGTGTCTGTGTGGGTGTCTGCTTTTCTCCTTGTGTGTCCAAATCAAGGCGGGAATCTGCAACGCCGGGGTTGTGAAAGAGACTACAATACTTCAGAGAATTCCTGGCATTAGAGGAGTCCCGTTACTGCTGCCCTTTCTCCTTCCGAGCGTGACCGATCAATCCACCACGGGACACTAATGTAGCGAGGAGAGCTGCTTCTGCCAAAACCCATTTCCTGGAGGAGGCTGGGGGAAACATGCAAGATACCAATGTACTCCTGAACAAAGAGGGTGGGGTTTACATAGTTTGCCCATGGAGAAAAACGTCCAGAACCGCCGGAGGTGCACGGAGAATCCTGTATTCGTTCTGAGTGCTGCTACTCAGAACTGCTGTGGGCAGGGTTTTATGAGGGGCAGTTTTCAGGGGCTCTGGTCCTGGAGGTTAAAATCCCATTCCTTTTCTCCAAACACATTTTGAACATTTCTTCTCCTGTGCAGAGATAGTGATGCAGTGGGCGATCATGGGCTGGGCCCAGCGAGTAACATTAGGTGTTTGCGGTAGCTGTTTGCTGATCGGATCATAAAAGGCCTCAGCAACTTTAGTGGATAAGCGTAGGACACTAATTAAAATGTGTAACAATAGTTGAGAAATGTGGTTGTTGCAGGTTGGAAGAGAGTGGGCTGGGCCCTGTGTGAAACTCTTATAGACTGAGATAGGATACTTTACATCTTGTCCTGTGAATATTTACAAAATTAATAGTTTTAAGCACTCAACCGAACCAATCAGCTCACCGGTTAATCATGGTTATATAAAAATTAAATAGTATCCAAAAAAATGAAAAAAATGCAAAGGTAGAGGACTGTGTAGTTACCATCTTTGATGTCTGAATCAACTACAAAGCACTGCGACTGGGTCCAACCAATCACCCCCCCCCCCCTTACATCTTGCCATTTAAATCTGCATGTCAACAATGCCACCTCTGATTGGTGGAGCTTTAAGCACTATGGGTAATGTATGTATGGGTAAAATGTCTATAACATCTATGATTGTGGGGAAACGCAATTCTCTCTGGTTGTTTACATTCAGAAGGTCTGCGTCTTTTATGGTGGAACGGTGTGGGGTTTTTTTGTGTGTGTTTTTGTGAAGTAGCACAGAAACTCATTTGTAACTTCAGTTGTTTAGTTTTGTAGCACTTTCGCTAATGCAGTTAGCCGTCTCTTGAATTTGGGGACATTTCCACCTTATTTTTGCTGTGATCGAAACAGCAAAAATAATTAATATTCCCATCTATGGAGCAGGAATAGAGCAATATTCTCATATCAGTTCCTGAGTTATCTCCATTGTCTAAAACAACTCCAGATGCCGTTTCTCCGTTTCTAGAAAGCCTAGCGTATCAGACCGAGACACTTTGTTTCTGTACCTATTTACAGACACTGGAGCTTCGTAAACACATTAAACTGGTTTCCTGCCCAAATGGGAGAGCAGCAAATGATGATGAAACAACATCTGATTTTTATAAAAAGTGGTGTTTGATTACAATTATGAATTATGTCGCTTTTAACTGGAGCAGATCTCATCAGCTCACTCTCAGGGTAAGTCTGTACTGGCTGGATATAATGTAATAAAACAGGTTAAAGCCAAAATCCATGTAACGATCATGAATGGGATATTTACTTCCAGAACCAGACTTTGTTCCACCGCAAGCCGAGCTGATTTAACCCCTTCTTGCCTGCTTTCTCAGCACCTTTCTTCATCCCCTTCAAATCAACTTGACGGAGCCTTTCTGAGCTGGGCTTCGGGGACATTTTTCCAGGGCTTTACCATGTGTGGAAACTCTAACTCCAACTCAAACAGCCCCAGAGAGGGAGTGAGAAAAGCTTTCTCAGCACTTATTGCGTCCTTCTAGCTTCAGCACTGTCAGCCCATCCGTCAGCAGGTATTTGTGTCAAACACAGAACCGTGTCGACAGGGAGGGAGCGGAAAAGCGTACCCAGGACTATCTCTAAAGCCGGGCAGAGACAGAGATTCAAGCCCATGTTTAAGCCCGGTTTGGTCATCGCTGACTACAGGAATCGGGCCGAGTTTTAGCTCTCGAGGACGGAGCGACGTCCAATTAGCTGCCCACATCAGCAGCAACTGAACGGTCGGAATGAAGCTCTGACAAGTCCAGAAAGTTTGAGCATCTCAGAAAGCCATTTTCTGACCTCACTATCTCACACGCAGCTGTGCGTGTGCCATAAAGCGCAGAGTAATCCATGACTTTCATTTAAAGTCTACAACCTCCAAAAGTGTCAGATTCTATAGCTAAAATGGGGACAAATGTTCCCTTCCACCTTAAACTGAACATAACTTAAGCACAATTTAAGGTGGACAGTTTCAGCTGCTTACAAAGTAGAGGATAAAAGCTAGAAAACAGGCTTAAAGCCCCTGGGAACCCATTTTGAAATGTGTGGTTTTTTTTGTATAATTCTAAACTTGGGTGTTATGTGAAATGTTCAGAAATGTTTAACGGCATATCAGCGGAGACAGCCGCACTGGACCGGCAAAGTAGAAGCACGGATAAAAGCCACACTCGGTTGGCAGTCCAGCAGTGTAGCAGCAGGGGAAAGCACCAATTTGGAGACACTATATAAGGTATGCAATTTGTACAATTGTGTTAAAATGTATATAAATAATCACATAAAACCACACCACAGACAAACAAAAGACGTCCGTAGGATCATACATGAATGGCTGCCTAGTTCTACCCGCCTGTGCCATTTTATTGTGTAATGTTATTTTGTGTAAAAAGACAACCGCAGTTCAGAGTAAAAACCCAGCGACTGCTCTGTCTCGAGCTGACTGACAGCTCTCTATCACTGGAGCACATTATGCTGTTTACAGCATCCATTTTGAAATTTTGTGGGGTTTTCTAGTAATGCTGTTTACGGTACCATTGCAACACACCACGTTGCCATGTTGCCATGGTAACGTAAACAGCATTACTAGAAAACCCCACAATATTTCAAAATGGATTCCCAGGGGCTTTAAAGGGGACATACCCCCACTTTTCTCCATAGTGAACCATGTACCATGGCAACATAACGTAAACAGCATACTATCTCCAGTGATAGAGAGCTGTCAGTCAGGCACCGTCATTAGTTTATTGGACCACACCCACACTGTTCTCAGAGAGCTCTGAGGGATGTATTATTGGTCATTTTTGAGGAGAGTTTTATCATATTTCTGTTTTTTATTTCAACTGAACGTTTCACATAACACCAAAATTAGAATTATACAAAAAAAACCCCCACAAAATTTCAAAATGGATTCCCAGGGGCTTTAAAGGGGACATACCCCCGCTTTTCTCCACAGTGAACACAGTTCTGGTTCTTAGGGAACCGTCTGTGACCGTTTAAACGATAATGAGCCGCTCGCCGTTCACCCCGACCCAGAGCACTCAGCAGTGAGCAGCGAGGATCCGAAGCTCTAATTTTAGGCTTTTCACTCGGTTTTCTTTCTTCTCCATTCGTTTTTTACTCAGTGCTCTTATTTCTTGTGTCTGTTTGATTGCGTTTAACCTCATCTTTAAACTTTCACATAAATCCAACACTGTGATCCAATGTAATGTGTCCTCAGAGGCTTAGATATAGAAATGAATCATTAGTAACAATAAACAGTGTGTGTTTAATGGATGATTGCTGTATAAACTGATCCTGATCAAGATCGAGCCTGTTCAAACCCTGCCCATGAACTTAGTTTTGAGGACACAGTGTGTACACTTGTGCTCGCAGTGTCGATGCCAGAGGGACGCTGTTCTGACCCTGTAGCTCTTGCTAAAAGGCTTTTGTCGCCTACCCACTGTTCTGGGTCAGCTGGAGTGCTTCTGTAGGCTAATGTGTCTATGAAACCTGCTGATGGCCCTTCAGAGAGGGCTGCTCCGGACCGCGTGGGTTGAGTGGCAGATGAAAGCCTCGTCCTGAGGGTGTATTCTGAGTTTCTGGGGTCTCGCTGTGTTTGAAAGCTGCTGAACTCGCATTGTTTCTGGTGCTCTCTGGGCCTGGAGTCTCTCTTTGATCTCTCTGTCTCTCTCTGAAAACCAGGCAGAGGAAGCATTGAATCTGTCTCTCATTCATATCCAGTAATAAAAACCCATCATATGTGTTCATTTCAGCACTCATTTCTCCACAAACTCTTCACATTACGAAACAGCGGTTATTCTGACACCTAGTGGCCTGGAAGTGGCCAAAATACGGCACTAAAGCGGTTGTGAATAGTTTTCTCTGGTTTGCAAATAACATTAAAGTGACACTAGGTAATATTTGGTGTTTTTCTCCTGAACTCTGCCTACTGTTACAGAGAGTAATTCACTTTTACAGCACTGTTCTGAAATTAGGGGTGCAGTGAGTGGGTTCCTACCCTCCTCTAGAAATAACATATTTATTTTATAACATACTCTGAGCCCAGAGTAGCAATAACAGCGGCTCTTTTCTCCCTATTACAGCTCAGTAGAGCATCACAGTGATTTTAAAGCTGTAAATGTTAGGTAAAAATATAATGTAGTGTTCCTTTAATGTCATTTACTATATTCATTCATAGATTAATTTGTCTTCTGTTACTGCTTCGTCATGATCAGGGTTGCTGAAATGTGCCCTGGACAGGGCACAACACACTCACTCATTCACTCACAAACACACACACACACACACACCTGTCCTATGAGTTGCTAAAAAGTAATAATCAGTCACTTGCATTAAACCTGTCTTTGAAAGTTTGATGTTAAAAATGACTGATCTCTACTTTAATGTGAAAAAACACAAAAACGTTCCCATTTCCATTTCCTCCAGCTACAAGCTCCGAGACGGTCCAGGCCCGGTGTCTGGAGTCCACGTTAATTCCTAAATGGGTCGACCTACGCCTGAAGATGCAGTTAGAGCCAGTGTGAATATCTCCCAGAGGCCTTTTACACTCTGTACGCAATCTGATTTTGTGTCTTCTCTGTTGAAATATTGCATCGGACCATTTTATTTCCACTTCTGAAACAAAATAGCCCACATTATTGCAGCGGGACACGTTTAGGCTGGCTCCCACGCTGGAGGAATACAATAACCAGAGTCTTCAGCGTTCCCGATGCTCGGAATTGTCACAGTTCCTTGTTTTTCCGCACAATATCCGCGCCCAATATGGATGTGAATATTTTTTAAATTAAAGCTGACTCTCTGCACTTTCACTTCCGAGCGAGTTCATTTGCAGTCGCTCTGAAGAGTCTGTTGCTGTCTGCTGCAGTAAACTCAGCTTTCAGAGCTTCTGGGAAAGCAGACGTACCGATGTACCCACGGCTGCTATCAGATATCCTCCTCACAGCAATGTTCACGCACCTAGAGTACAGCCTTCCCAGAAGCTCTCCCACTGTTTTTGGGGGATGTTCTCATTGACTGGGGCCATATAACACAAACAAAGAGAAAGAGAGGACTGCTGATTACAGGTGGCTGTGGCATCACCCGGGATCGAACTTGTGTTCTCTTCTATCTGGAGGCCACCAACACACACACTGTGAAACAAGGCCACAGTCAGTTTTCTGTGGGCTGCATAAGTCGGAAAACACGGGATAAAATGAGCCGTTCTGATTCTGCTTAGCTGTTGACTTCAGGTGCAGAGAATTAGAATTGCCCCGCCCCTCATCTGAGTCTATCCAATCACAGCACTGGATTTATGTGATAGCACAAAGCAGAGGTTAAACGTAGAAAAACAGACACAACAAATGTGAAGATATAAGAGCACATAGAAAACCAGAATGGAGAACTGAGCAAAAATGCTCCTTGCTCCTCAATGCTGCTGTGCACTCAGGGTTGGGGTGAACAGTGAGCGGCTCATTATCATTTAAAGGGACAGGCACTGAAGGCGAGCGTTCTGAACAGGGCTGTTTAGACAGGGGAGAGTGCTGCTGTGGGGTTTTGACCAAACCAGGTCACAGGCGTTTCATTAAGGACCAGAACTGTGTTCCATTGTGGAGAAGAGGGAGAATAATGTGTCCTTTTTAAAGAAATCTGTCTTTCATAGGAGCCAAGATAAATTACTCCTGATCCTTCTGCTTCAGGCACACCTGGAATACGTTCACCAGTTTTTGTGGTGTCCTGGGACTGAGCTACACAGGAGCTGAGTTTCTTTTTGGCTCGTTTCTGAATCTGCGAGACGGGGACAGACTGTGAGACTTCTTAATTGTTTGCACTTTTCTTTGCTGATGGTGTGTTTTGCCAGTGAGAGAGAGAGAGAGAGAGAGAGAGAGAGAGAGAGAGTCAAGTGAGCTGTAAGTGTGTTATTTCCTCAGTGAAGCTGTGTAGGCTAAAGCTACGAATAATAACAAAAAAGTCCCCCATGGGGGAAGTGCAGGGAGTGAGAATGTGTTGTCGCGTTTTTTTTTTTTTTTTTTGTCGATTCCTTCCAGCTCTAAAGAGTCTTTGCTTTTCATC
Organism: Hoplias malabaricus; assembly: GCF_029633855.1. Taxonomy (NCBI): domain Eukaryota; kingdom Metazoa; phylum Chordata; class Actinopteri; order Characiformes; family Erythrinidae; genus Hoplias; species Hoplias malabaricus. The sequence goes on from NC_089818.1 coordinate 13,737,142, forward strand.
TTCATGTGGCTCTAAAATAACTCTTAGCCCTTCTTATTCTTCCTCATCGTCTAAAGACCTGCTGTGTCTCCAGGATGTTTAACAGAGCCTTGTTTAGTAGAGACGACGCTCCGTGGAATAGCTAGAGGTTTAGGATGACTTGTCTGAAAGACAAAACGTGATGTAGACTTCTGTGATTGTGTAATATTCTCCACGAGGCCTCGTGTAGGGTGCTTAAGAAACCAATACACTGTACCCACGGTCTCCACCCATTTCTGAACTGCAGGGGGCGCTTCTGAACAGAAGGGTTTGTGTGGATCAATCTGTATTGGTTATGGGGCTGGGCAATTCATCGAAATCGGCATTCAGAACTTCTAATCGACATCTTGTCTATATATTGTCTATGCATTTTTTTTATTATGTCCCCACCATGTGTTCATGTACTGTCCCTTTGATACCACACTACCATGCTGTAGTCATGTGATTCTGCCCCTATCTGCAACATGGAGGAGAACCTAAACGCAGAGGCCGACCGAGTGACTTGAGCAGCTCATACCAAAGAAAAACACAGCATTTGTGGTTTGGAGGTGCTGTGTTTTGACAGTAATTAAGACGAAACTGAACAAAAAGAAGTCAATTGTAAACACTGAGGAAAAAGCCGTTTAAGCGACCAAAGCACAATCACACACCAAATATAAACAGTGCTCAGAAAACAAGAGAGGAACAAGCTCCTAGCGACATTAGAAAAACATATCCCAGATTTAATAGTGGAGCATATTTACAGCCCAAGCCTCGTCACAGAACTGTGAGGGTCAAAAATACAAAACCAAAAATAATCGTTCATTAATCGTAATCGTGGTAAAATGTACAATTAATCGTGATATTGATTTGTGCTCATATCGACCAGGCACTAATTGGTTATGTTTTAAAAATTGCTGGACGTTATGGGAGGAGTCATCTGTGGGTGGTTCCTAAATCAGGAGCTTTCTGATTGGCTTTGCTGGGCATTATGGGAGGAGTCATCAGTAGATGGTTCCTATAGCAGGAGCTTGTGCCTGATTCATTTTGCTGGATTTTTGAAAGGAGTCAGTGGGCGGTTCCTAAATTGGAAGCTACTGTGTGATTGGCTCTGCTGGATTTTATGGGATGAGTCATTAGTTGGCACTTCCTAAATTGGGAGCTTGTATTTCTGATTGGCTCTGCTGGACTTCATGGGATGAGTCATCAGTGGGGGGTTCCTAAATTGAGAGAATGTGTCTATGTCAGTGGCTTTCCTTAAATCAAGAGCCTGATTCTGATTGGCTCTGTTGGACACTGTGGGAGGGGTCAATGGGTGGTTCCTAAATCGGGAGCTTGTGTCTGATTGGCTGTAGGTGTTTCTCTCCTGCGGGACCTGTATATACTGATCTACTGTAGGTCTGTCTCCTCCCTTGTTGTGTCACTCCAAAATGGACTTTGTTGCACTGTGAAAAAGGTTAAAAGCCCTGCACTAGAATATAACTCTGCCACCATTTAAGGTGGAATGAAAAGATGAAGTGAGATCTCGTCCGTAGAGATGAAAAAGTCCACTCAATTGAGTTAAATGCTCTCTCTGGGCTCGGAGAATGGGGGCATGGCGTTTATTCATGAAGATGTATGGACTATCACAGGCATTGTCACTTCCCATTTGTTTATTTCATGGTAAGCACCCTGTCGAGGGGCGGAATAACTCCCTATCCTTGAGTGTATCCTGTTTGCGTCAGGTTTTATTATTAATGCGCTGAGCTAAATGCAGAAGGATGGGGCTCGAGGAGAGAGAGAGAGAGAGGGGGCGGGGGGAGAGTTTTTAATTTAAGTGTGCGGTAATGCAGAAAAATGACATCACCGTCCTGACATTATTGTGACGCAGTGATATTTATTTTATTATTTAATTTGTAACAAATGTGTCTGTAGTAAATTCAGGAGCAGCATTTGTCTATGGGGGTGTGTAAGATGACGGGGTATTTGTCTATGGGGGTGTGTAAGATGATGGGGTATTTGTCTATGGGGGTGTGTAAGATGAGTGTGCATTTGTCTATGTGGTGTATGTAAGATATGGGGGTATTTGTCTATGGGGGTATGTTAGATGAGGGGGTATTTGTCTATGGGGGTATGTTAGACGAGGGGTATTTGTCTATGGGGGTATGTTAGATGAGGGGGTATTTGTCTATGGGGGTATGTAGATGAGGGGGTATTTGTCTATGGGGGTATGTAGATGAGGGGGTATTTGTCTATGGGGGTATGTAGATGAGGGGGTATTTGTCTATGGGGGTATGTAGATGAGGGGGTATTTGTCTATGGGGGTATGTTAGATGAGGGGCTATTTGTCTAAGGGGGTATGTTAGATGAGGGAGTATTTGTCTATGGGGGTATGTTAGATGAGGGGGTATTTGTCTATGGGGGTATGTAGATATGGGGGTATGTTAGATGAGGGGGTATTTGTCTATGGGGGTATGTTAGATGAGGGGGTATGTTAGATGAGGGGGTATTTGTCTATCTGGGGGGTATGTTAGATGAGGGGGTATTTGTCTATGGGGGTATGTTAGATGAGGGGGTATTTGTCTATCTGGGGGGTATGTTAGATGAGGGGGTATTTGTCTATGGGGGTATGTTAGATGAGGGGGTATTTGTCTATGGGGGTATGTTAGATGAGGGGGTATTTGTCTATGGGGGTATGTTAGATGAGGGGGTATTTGTCTATGGGGTATGTTAGATGAGGGGGTATTTGTCTATCTGGGGGGTATGTTAGATGAGGGGGTATTTGTCTATCTGGGGGGTATGTTAGATGAGGGGGTATTTGTCTATGGGGGTATGTTAGATGAGGGGGTATTTGTCTATGGGGGTATGTTAGATGAGGGGGTATTTGTCTATGGGGTATGTTAGATGAGGGGGTATTTGTCTATGGGGTATGTTAGATGAGGGGGTATTTGTCTATCTGGGGGGTATGTTAGATGAGGGGGTATTTGTCTATGGGGGTATGTTAGATGAGGGGGTATTTGTCTATGGGGTATGTTAGATGAGGGGGTATTTGTCTATGGGGTATGTTAGATGAGGGGGTATTTGTCTATGGGGTATGTTAGATGAGGGGGTATTTGTCTATGGGGGTATGTTAGATGAGGGGGTATTTGTCTATGGGGGTATGTTAGATGAGGGGGTATTTGTCTATCTGGGGGGTATGTTAGATGAGGGGGTATTTGTCTATGGGGTATGTTAGATGAGGGGGTATTTGTCTATCTGGGGGGTATGTTAGATGAGGCGGTATTTGTCTATGGGGGTATGTTAGATGAGGGGGTATTTGTCTATGGGGGTATGTTAGATGAGGGGGTATTTGTCTATGGGGTATGTTAGATGAGGGGGTATTTGTCTATGGGGGTATGTTAGATGAGGGGGTATTTGTCTATGGGGGTATGTTAGATGAGGGGGTATTTGTCTATGGGGGTATGTTAGATGAGGGGGTATTTGTCTATCTGGGGGGTATGTAAGATGAGGGGGTATTTGTCTATCTGGGGGGTATGTAAGATGAGGGGACATTTGTCAAAGGTTTTTGGCCACTGGTTGATCTGAATGTAGGGGATTAATATTAAGATGAAAATGTAAATTCAGCACTTCCCATGTGTCTGAGTCAGAAACAGTGAAGGGAGCTGTAGAGAGGAGGTGTGTAGAAGGAGCTGGGGGTTATTGGGGGCGCTCTGGGGGGCATGCGGGGGTGGGGTGTATGTGTCTAGAGGAGGTTAATATTAGGAAGCAGGGGAATGATGAAGAAGTGACTGAGGAAGTGGAGCTGAGAGATGCTCTGTCTCTGGACTTCAGATCATCCGGATGAGCGTGTGATTGGCCGACTGACGATTTGGCTTCATCGCCATTCACTACGCAGTCAGATCGCATTACATCACCGCCGGGGATGCTGGGAAACCCATCCCCTGGTGTCGGGTTATTTAAACTGTGCCCAGGCCAACGCTGGACCCTCAGACTCCAATAGTGTCCCATTTCCATCCAGTCAAAGACCACTCTCTCCCTGTCTATCTCTCTCTCTCTCTCTCTCTCTCTCTCTCTCTGTCTCTCTCTCTCTCTCTCCCTGTCTCTCTCTCTCTCTCTCTCTCTCTCTCTCTCTCTGTCTGTCTGTCACCTCTCTATTACTCTCTCATACTTTTTCTCTGTGTCTTGCACAGTAAAATACGATGGAAAGTCGCTAATAATGTTGTGTTAGAAATGAAAGAATGCTATAACAACACAAGGGGGAAACTCAAGTAATCTGTTCCACCTCCTTGAGCAGAAGCATCTTGTTGAGTACGAGGAAAATAAAAAATGTCATTAGAACAGTTCAAAAGCCAATGAGCTCTAACCCCAACAGATAAACTCCACTGACTCAGCACAGCAACTGTTCTGTATTTGTTTTGTTGTTTACTGTGAAGCTTTAAGGTTAGTTTTTGTATTATAGTTTTTGCTTGTTGTGTGGTAGATTTATGCTGCTTTATTTTTTATACAAAATCAGAACCTTGGTAAGTTCTTTACAAAATAAACTTATGTTTAAACATTTTTTGTCACTTTTTCTGAAAAGTTGAAACTGTTACAGTCGTAGTAAAAAAAAAACATTTTAATAAACAAGAGTGGTCTCCCCGTGTCTGCATGGGTTTCCTCCGGGTGCTCCGGTTTCCTCCCACAGTCCAAAAACACACGTTGGTAGGTGGATTGGCGACTCAAAGGTGTCCGTAGGTGTGAATGTGTGTGTGTGTGTGTGTGTGTGTGTTGCCCTGTGAAGGACTGGCGCCCCCTCCAGGGTGTATTCCTGCCTTGCGCCCAATGATTCCAGGTAGGCTCTGGACCCACCGCGACCCTGAATTGAATAAGCGGTTACAGATAATGAATGAATGAATGAATAATAAACAAGAACAATTTAATGTTTGACTGTCTGTGAGGAGTTGGTGTGTTCTCCCTGTGTCTGCGTGGGTTTCCTCCGGGTGACTGTCTGTGAGGAGTGTGGTGTGTTCTCCCTGTTTCTGCGTGGGTTTCCACCGGGTGCTCCGGTTTCTTCCCACGGTCCAAAAACACACATTGGTAGGTGGATTGGTGACTCAAGAGTGTCCATAGGTGAGTTTGTGTGTGTGTGTGTGTGTGTGTGTGTGTGTCTGTGTCACCCTCTGAAGGACTGGTGCCCCCTCCAGGGTGTGTTCATGCCTTGCACCCAGTGATTCCAGGTAGGCTCTGGACCCACCACGACCCTGAACTGGATAAGTGTCACAGATAATGAATGAATGAATAATGTGATATAGTTAATATTAATATAACATTTGTTTTTTTGCAATTGGACATCACCAAAAACCACAAATGTGCTGTGGTCTAAAGACCTGTCAAGTGAAATCATCCAAAAACTGTGTCATATTTGTATCATTTCTCATTCTGAGATTGTTATAAAATATTAGAAAATTACTCCAAACATTTCTGGCCGTTTTAACATGTCTGGAGCGATTTTAACACTGCAGAGAGAAAGTGTTTCATTCCTCTGACAGAGCATTTGACTTCTTTCAGAAAGCAATATTTGGAACAAGACCCTTTCTCTCCGAATAAAACCACTCACCTGTAGAAACAAGAATAATCCCTCAGTGTATTTACTCTCAGAAATATGAGGTACACTGCCTAAATATGAGATATTTTTTGCTTCACAAATTCTTGTTTGTTGCAGCGCAGTCTTCTTTGAAGCACGTTTTGCCGTTCAGCAAATTGCTTTGTCCTTTTCTGCTCAAGGTCGCAGCGCGGCGAGTGAAAGCTGAGGAGAAAGCGCGGTCCACTTGACTCCGCCGCGAGGGGATGTGTTACCATTGTGTTGATACATAACCATTAGCACTGGTTCAGTTCCCAGACTGTCCTTTTACCACATGAATGTCTCTATTGTCCGGTCGAGGGCCAGATGGGAAATAAACGCTCTCCAGCACGCTAGATCTCCATATTTTTTTTCCATTCAAGCTTCGTGGCCGCTGGGATCCCAGCCAAGAGCCGGAGCTCAGATACACACTGTAATACATCAGCGGCGTCGGGAAAGTTTGACAGGGCTGCGTTAAAGAGTTACTCACCGCCGGAGTGAAGCAGAATGAGTTCTGTGTGAAGACAAGGCTCCTTTAAAAAGCCATTTTACTCTGGCTTTTAATGTAATTTCTTTTTCTGTAAAGCACTTTGAATTGCTTCTGTATGAAAGGTGCTCTATAAATAAACTTGCCTTGCCTTGCCTTGCCTTTAATTTGAGTTCTACAAGTGTGAAGGTGTAATCAGTTTCTGATCCAGATGATAAGGAATTGTGGGGAGTTATTCCCTAAAAGGAATTGAGTCAGGAGCAGGGAATACTGCACAGAAATATGATCTTCACAGAATACTTAACATTACATAAATGTATTTTATCCCGTTTTCCTCAAGTGAGCACTGTCCAGGAATCTTTCTTTCGTCAAAGTACCACAAGGATTAAAAAAACACAGCACTTTAGTTTGTTTGCTCTGGTCCGATTCCGTTATATTTGGAGTGTTTTCCCCTAAGTTTAGTTTGTTTTCACACAGTGATAAATCAAAGTGCACCAAAATGTGTCACAACAAACCATGTGAGAACATCCTCTTCTCTTATTGGTCAGACCTGTATGGGGTGGGATCAAGAAAGTTCACACAGGGTCGTGATATTTGGGTCGTGTCAAGGACGGATCACATTCTCACCACAAACAAACTGCTCCAGAGTTCGTTTGGGGCCGGACCAAGCCCTCCTCCTCTCATGAGTCTCGGTGTGGTTGTTTTGCTCCACATTCGAGTGAGATTACTGTGTTCACACCTGCACAAATGAACCGCACCAAGGGTGAAAAATAACCAGAGTCAGATTTAACCAGGCCAAAAAGAGCATTTTCAGAACACCCTGTGACTGTTTAGTGCATGTTGAGAATGAGCCTCTGTTTACTTTGAAGCGCGAGGAGCCCAGGAGTGAGGAGCGAGGAGCAGAAACACTGGCGTTTTGCTGATTTTGCGCTGTTTTCTTTCTCTTCCATTCCCATTTCCTCTGTTGTTTTTGTTTTATTTAGCAATGTTACATCTCAGCAATCCTTATGTCTGTTGTGCTCCTCCAACACTTTGATTGGAGAGACTCAGGCGAGGAGGTGGGACAGTTCTAAACACAGGTTAAATCTTAAATCTATACTCCCTATGTAGCGCACTATGCAGCTCACAATGTCTCACGGTCACTCCACCTACAAACGTGTGTGTTTGGACTGTGGGAGGAGACCCGAGCACCCTGAAGACACCCACACAGACACAGGGAGAACACAGCACACTCCTCTCATACCTTGCTCATGTTCCTCTCCTCAATGACAGTCTAATTCCATGTTAATAAGACTCTCGTTGCTGTTGTTTTCGAGTCCCTCTCTGCAGTCGGTCTCGTCCTGTAATGAGGTCATTGCTGTTAACCCTGGAGGCTCTGCTGAGCTCCAAGAAGCAATAAGAGCATCTCTAAGAGGAGATGACGGAGGTGGACACTGAGGTTTGTTCTGGGAAGCGGCAGTGGCGCTGCTTTATTATTTTAGGTGATATAACCAGCATGGCAAAACTCATTATAGAGATGTGAGCTGATCTGAATGTTTTCCTAGTGGGAAGCCCCTTCGGCATCGTTCCGGAGACGACGACTGGGGGAAATTGCATTACGGCCCATCTCCCGTTTTGCCCCGGCTGTCTGATGGGATCAGCTGCACCGCTGGGCCAAAAACGGATCAACAGGAGGAAGCCGAGCAGGGGACAAAGGAAAAGAAAGTGAGGGAGGATTACCCTGAGAATTTAAATCACGCGACCCATGTCGAGCAACACAGATCCGGTCAAATGACCTCGGCTTCTGTCCTTTCCCTGCAGAGCATCTCTGCTGAAGTGAAGGCTGTCATCGGGGAGGTTGGGCTCTCCTTTTCTGGGAGGGATTAACACTAGATTTGACTTCAGCCACGTACACATTCCTTAGCTCAGGTAGTGATGTAATAACACTTTACTTCTGTTTGGTCCCTGGTCACTGGTTGATTTTCCACTCCCACAGCTCTCCCCGGAAATGTATCCGGTGTCTTCTCAAAACGAGGGATGCACTGATCCGACTTTTTCAGTTCCGATACGATACATAACCTTTAGCTGAATTAATAAACCATATACTTCACCTTTTGAGAGAGTCTTAAGGCATAAGGATTGACTTAAACAAACATAACAAAGATATTAACAAAATACAACAAAAATGTTATTTATTTGTCACTAAAATGAACAATGGTGCAGGATCTTGGAAATTCTAAATAAAGTAGTCAAACTTCTTAAAATATATTCATATAAATAAAATGTATGAGTCAGAAGTGAAAATAAGTCAAAAACACAAACTGTAATCGATGTTAGGTTTAAATATTTAGTGTAAACAGAAATCCAAAATAAAATCTAGCAGATGAACCCAAGTATAAACAAATAACTTGGTCAAATGCAATCAATAATCAGACATTGTAAACATTTAGTGCAGTTCAAAATAAAATGTAGCAGCTGAAAAAGAAAACATCAGTAGCTTAAATACTTTCAGTTGAAAGCGAATGGATCGGTCCTGATCCAGATATTTAGAAAAAAATTATCGGGACTAACTCTAACAGGAACAATAGGCTTTGGAAACCACAACAGCGCGATAACGTTAAGCTTGGTTTACTCATATTGTATTAGCGTGTTGTTGTTGTTGTTGTTGCGGAGCTTGTTCTTTGCTTGTTGCAGCGTCCAGCTCTCGCTCCAAGATCTCTCCACTGATCCAAGTAGCGTTTGAACCTCTGGCACCCTGGTAGACCACGGCGTAATGTTACGAGCTGCCGTTGTGAGTCGGATAAAAACAAATAAGATCTCTGCTGTAGCTGGAGATATTAGAGATGGAGACTCTGTAGTGCAAAAAGTGCATGTACACATTCATTTGGGGATCAGGAGCCCACCAACACGCACACTGTAGAACAAGACCACCCAGTCAGTTTTCTTTGTTTTTGCCTATTCAGGAAACATGGGATAAAACGAGCCGTTCTGATTGTGCTCCACTTCTGACGTCAAGTGCAGAGAATTTAGAAATGCCCCGCCCCCTCATCTGAGTCCCTCCACTCACATGGCTGGACCTCATTTACATGAGAGCGTCACAACGAGCACAGACAAATAAGAGCACTGAGTAAAATCTGAGAAAACAAGAACAGAGAAAAAAGAGAACCAAGCGAAAACAGCTAAAAATCTGAGCTGAACAGGGCTGTTTACACAGGGGGAGAATGCTGCTGTTATGTATGTTAAAGATGTATGTTTCACCTTTAAGAGTGTATTTCCCAGCCTTGAATTAAACAGACTACACACAAAGGCAGTATTATTAGTGATTTAATTCCAGAAGGGTCTTCATGTTACTGACAGCTGATCAGAGGCCTGTTTCAGAGTGGTACCACTCAGGACCGGAGGTGTGGAGCTGGAGTTGGAGTTGGCACGTGCAGTGTATCTCTGGGTGTGATACATTAAGACATGATGATCACAGAGGTGCTGTCGTTTCCTCAGAGTGAATAAATCTGACGACCCTTCGGTTGTTGTTTTCTGATGCGGAATAAGCAGGGTTTTTTTTGATTGGTGCACAACAAATAAACAACCCCTAAAAACAAGCAAAACAACTGTATTTTTTTGTGGATTTAAGACGGATCCTGTTTAATAAATGACAGCTACGAGACGTACGCGCCTGCCGTCCTTTTTTAAGTCTCTTTAATCTCTGATTCGGAGTCGACAGCACCTGCCACCGCCGCCGGCTGAAAGCCAGCGTTTCCTTTATGGAGGAACGCACTTTTTCCGTCTCGTAAATAAACTCTTTTGATCTCCGAAGGCTCGATAAACCCTAAATCCTTAATATCAGGCTATTAAGATTGTATTTATAGAGATTCCCTGTCTTTTTAAGCACCCACAGTTGTTTGCCTCTGTCATAACAGATGTTGGAACATTGCTGTGAGGCGTTTGATGGCAGCACTGAGAGCGTTAGTGAGGTGTTGTGCGAAATGTGATGTTAGATGCTTAGGTTGGGCACTCTCTCTCTCGGCCCAAAATGTGGATAGAGCTTGCGTCCATCAGCTCGGTCTCTGTCTCTGTCTCTGAACAGACGCTGGTCTCCGTCTCAGCAGCAGTGTGTATTATGAGAAATCATAAAATAATAAGATCCATATTCACAGGGACACAAAATGTCTGTGTTCACAAAAAGCCGCAGAAGGACGTTTATGTCACGTACTTTGATGTTATTGGATGTTGCAAAGCAGAAATCTGATTATTGTAAGACTCCTGAAGTCAGAGTTTCCCCGGTATCTGGTGCATTAAACGGGTTGATCAGATTATCGGATTATTACATGACTGCAAACACACTTTACAGCCCTCTCGCTGACACTTGGCATTGGGCAGTGTGATCAGAACCCCACCCCAACCTCGTACGTCAGAGCTGAGACGTCTGAAACATTAGGAGGAGGATGGAGTGAACTCGGGGTCAGAAGTCTCTCACACACACACACACACACACACACACCAGTTCTCAACGTCCCAGTTTAGGAGGGGCTGGAGACGTGACTTTCAAAAAGAGAGAGCGAGAGAGAGAGAGTGTGTGTGTTAAAGAGCAGTGCTCATGTTCACACTCTCACACACACACACACACACACACACTCTTATCTCCTCCCATCCATCACAGCTTTGTTAAAGAGACGGCTCCAGCGAATGGCAGCCGTGATGGATTACTCACTCATTTGGCAGCTCGTAAGTGTGTGTGTGTGTGTGTGTGTGTGTGTGTGTGTGTGTGTGTGTGTGTGTGTGAGTGTGAAATGAGTGGGGGGGTTGTTTCTTGGTTCTTTTGTGTCACCTGTAGCCGTTTGCCTTTCTTTAGTCTTTGTTTGCTGCCAGTTTTAATCTCAGCTGTTTTCATCAGTGCCTTAAACGCTATGTGTTTAACCCTTTCTTACCCCCTGTGCTACATCTGCATCTACAGATTTGCCGCCTTTAAAGTAACACTAGGTAAGATTTGGTATTGCGCTCTCCTGGGCTCCCACTACAGTTTCAGTGTGTTTGCTTTTACAGCACTGTCCTGATATCAAGGGGGAGGAGGGGTAGTTTCCTACCTCCTACCCTCCTCCAAAAGGTACATTCCAGTGCAGTTTCTGAAGTGCTGAGCATGGAATTCTTAAACTGTAATGTTATGGTAAGAATATTTATTTATTTATTTTCATAATATATAGCCCTTCTAATGTCCACTAAGTCTTTTTGTTATGTTTAGGCACCAGATGTTATCATAATTCATTTTACATGACCTTTCTGTGACCCTTAGAATTTAATCTGACTGATATACGAGTGACCACACTGACCCCCTCACACCATTCATCACGGAGGCTTGGTGTCCATGAACCTGTCTGCGTTCTCCACTTGTCTTACCTTTTAACCACTTTGGGTTGCTCCTGACCACTGCTCACGGGGAACACCCCACAGACCTAGGGAGATTGTCCAAAACATTACAACCATCACCATTGTGGCCTTACGCTGACCATTTCTCCTGGTCCAGCCTCAACTTCAAGAACTGACCCTTCACTCACCGCCTGGCAGTGGTTTTAATCTTGTGGCTGTTCAGTGTATAGCCTCTGCTCTCCCTGGTTGCCAGTTATGTCTCCTTAATTCCTCCTTTCGTCTGCGTCACTGTTTAAACATTAGTGATCTCACTTAACGCATGTTCTTTTCAGATCAGTGACTCTGTTTTCTGAGCCCTGTGGGATCAGAGAGGCTGTTAATGCACTGGCTTTTTTTTCTTTCTTTTTTTGTAAGGAAACAAGCACTATTTCTTTTCCACGAGCGGAAGAAATGCATTTTTCGTGTTGCAACTTCATGTTTATTTATGGGCTCCCGTATCGTTTTGTGGCTAATTCTCTTTTCTGTCCGCGCTTATCCGAACACGGGTTTAAAGAGGGGTTTTGAAGGCAGTTACTTTGATTTTCTCGGCGGTGATGGAGCGCAGTGGATGGACTCTGACGTGCGCTAATGAGACCGGCTCGCTGTGCCACTGTTATTTCACATTCCTCCCGCTCTCGAGGCTTTTTTTTCTTTTCTTGCTCCAATTTGTGGTGAATTATTTAAAGGTGTGTGGGTCAGCCAATAGGAAATGAGCAAACCCGTCTAACAAGCTACTGATATATTCACAAAATCAAAGCAGGTTTATAGGGGTTCCCTTCTGATACCTGTGTATTCCTGCATACGACCATTTTCAAATGATGTGATGTTCAGAGAACTTCCATTATTAACCACACTCAGTCTTGTATTCAGTGCATGTGCACATTAAAGAGTGGACCTAGAGGCCACCAACCCACACACTGTGAAACTAGACCACCCAGTCGGTTTTCTGTGCATTGCCTAAGTCAGAAAACATGGGATAAAAACGAACCGTTCTGATTCTGCTTCTGATGTCAAGTGCAGAGACTTTAGAATTGCCCCGCCCCCTCATCTGAGCCTGTCCAACCACAGTGATGGACCAACGTTTATCTGAGAGCACAAAGAAGAGGTGAAATGAAGCAAAACAAACACAACGAGCGTGGAGAAATAAGAGCGCTGAGTAAAAACGGAGAAAATGAAAACTGAAAAATGAACAGATCTTCTGCTCCTCACTCATCACAGCTGTGCGCTCAGGGTCGTGGTGAACAGCGAGCGGCCCGTTATCGTTTAAAGGAACAGGTGCTGAAAGTAGGTGTTCAGAACAGGGCTGTTTAGACAGCGGGGAGAACACTGTGGTGGGGCTTGTGGGGTTTTGACCAAAGCAGGTCACAGACATTTTATTAAGAACCAGAGCAGTATTCCACTGTGGAAAAGATGGGGGATACTCCACCTTTAAAAATGCATTTACGGTTGTTTTCCCAGTGTGTGTCTTTCTGTTGGTCAGTGAGGGTAAAGGTTGGTCGTGCCTGTTTTTAAGCTCATGCTGCTTTGTTCTAGCTGCGCTGGGTTGTTGTTTAGTGTAAACGCTGCTAACTGACTCCTTCTCTTGGCAGTTTTCTGCCAGACAACAGCAGCTTTGGGAACAGTTTTATTTTGCTTTATTTACAGAATAAACACTGGTCAGTTTAAGGGTGTGTTCAGGCGCGTAGATCGGATCCCTTGGCCCAGACCAAAACGACCAAAATCTGATACTAATTCTGAAACTGGTCTAATGTGTTTACAAAGCCCCAGTGTCTATAAATGAGTAAAAAAAAAAAAAAACAAAGCAGCTCGGTCAGGTATGCTAGGCTCTCTCTCTGCTCATGGGAGAGAAAAGGCATCTGCCGTTGTTCTTAGACAAAGAAGAGAACTCCAAACGTTGAAAAGCACCAACCAAAATGTCCCCTTTATACTTTAATACTGGACTTGTGTGCAGCCAAACTCAGATGTGTGTGTTTGGACACGGGCCTGGAGCACTGCAGCTCTGGAGTGGAGGGAGGAAGAGGACACTGTGGAGGCTAAAGGACAGGAGTCAAAGCGAGAACCGTCCCCCGGAGCGTGTGCTAACCAGCCAAGCCACCCACCCGCTTTCCCAACCCTGTGGTAATGAGGGAGAGGAGGAACGTCCTCAGAAGACGAAGCAGTGCCTCAGCATTTTCTCTCAGGCACCAGCCGCCCAGGGCTCAGCACAGGAACCGGAACTGGAACCGTCATACATTTGTGGCTCTTTAGCATTGGGATAAAGCACTATACCTCGCTGAGAACGTCCAGAGGAAAACACTGTGAATCACACAACAGCTGATTAAAATATTTATCCACCACTTTCTCTGAACTGAGAGGCGTTGATCAGGACGGTGTTCCTCTCACTTCTGGGAAAGATTTACATGATGCGTTAGGACATTGCCGTGAGGATTTGACGGCATTCAGCCACATGAACATCTGTGAGGTCAGGTGCTGGTGTAGAACGATTAGTTCTGGGTCTCGCATCATCTCAGAGGTTGGTAATCAGTGATCATGAAAATTACCTCACACTCATCCTCTCCTGGTCTAATGTGTTTACGAAGCCCCAGTGTCTTTAAATGAGTAAAAAACAAAGCATCTAGGTTCAGTATGTTAGGCTTTCTCTCTTTGTCTTTCTCTTCCTCTCTTTCTCTCTCTCTCGCTGTCACACTCTCTTCTTCTTTCTCTCTTCCTCTCTCTCAATTCCTCTCTCTCGCTCTCTTTCTCTCTTCCTCTCTCTCTCGCTCTCTCTCTCTCTCTCTCTATCTCTCTCTCTCTCTCTCTCTCTCTCTCTCTCTCTCTCTCTCTCTCTCTCCGCTCTTGTTTTAATTGCTCGATCTAAATTCCTCTCTGTTTTGTCGATACTCACTGGAGTCTTGGATAAAAATGATTTCTTCTTTTTATTCCAGAACACGCTTCATTCCAAATCCTCAGAGAGCGCACACATACACACACGCGCACACACACACACACACACGCACATTATCTCGCTCTCTCGCTCTCTCTCTGTTGTAATCAGGGCTGGTGTTTTGCTGAATTAAGTTGTTCCCATAATTCAACTCTAAATATTGAATATATTGTGAGGTCTGTCAGAGCTGCAGTGTGCGGTTACAAAATCAAAATATTATGTTTTGTCCTGTTCCTGTGGCTTCCGCTGAGAACACACACACACACACACACACACCATAAGTAGAAAGAGGGAAGAAAAGAGCTGAAGGTCACTGAGCTGTTTCTAGTCCCTTCAGACACTGGGACAAACACAAGGTCAGTTTACTGAGCTCTTATCACCTCTGTGTGAGTGTGTGTGTGTGTGTGTGTCACCTCTTTGTCACCTCAGTCTCTCTGACTCTGTTGGGCGCTGCATTATTTCTGGAGCAGCTGCACATGAGACAGAAATCACAATATCAAGTGTTAGGAGTGGGTCAGAGGGTGGAAACCCCCCAGCACTGGGCAGTGGAACTGTGTTCTCTGCAGCGATGGAGTTCCTCTGGTGTGTGTCTGGTGTTGGTATTTGTGAGAGCAGATGTTGACCAGCTGTGAGCAGCCAAGAGACAGACACCTGTGAAATCTCTCTCTCTCTCTCTCTCTCTCTCTCTCTCTCTCTCTCTCACTCTCACTCTCACTCTCACTCTCTCTTTCTCTTTCTCTCTCTCTCTCACCTCTCTCTGTCTCTCTCTCACACACACACACACACTACTGTGCAGAATAAACTAAAACCTGCAGAAACAATAATCAAAGAAAATTTCTTAAAGGTGATTTGCTTTTTATTAAGCGTCTGACCGGAGAGGTTTCTGACTGTTTTTCATGAAATGGGGTCTGGTCTTCACAGGCTTTAACTGTGGACATTTGGGCATAGATCACAGAGCTTGTGTCTGAGACGTAACATTTAAATCCCAGTCTCGATTCAGCTCAACAGTATCGCAGTTAAGAGCCGTTCCACAGGTCAGTGGAGCCTCGGCTGTAACTCAGACCCCCGCTGAGTGTGTGTTACGGTGTGTGTGGTGAGGCCGGGCGTTGTTTGTGTGTTGTTATCTCTGCCTGATGTCTCTCTCCGCTCTGTTGCGACTGGAGAGCGTGTGATTTGAGTTTAAAGTGTCAGTAATTGATTGAGATGATGAGGCCGGAGCTGCGGGGGATAAAAAACCGACAGCTGTGAACATTACGACTTAATCACAAACGCTGAAACTGTTTCAGACTCAGCTTCATCCAGACTGACTCCGTCCTTCAGACTGACTCAACCCTTCAGATTGACTCAACCCTTGAGACTGACTTAACCCATGAGACTGACTCAATCCTTCAGACTGATTCGTTCCTTCAGACTGACTAAACCCATGAGACTGACTCAGCCCTTCAGACTGACTTAACCCATGAGACTGACTCAATCCTTCAGACTGACTCGTTCCTTCAGACTGACTAAACCCATGAGACTGACTCAGCCCTTCAGACTGACTTAACCCATCAAAATGACTCCAGCCTTCAGACTGACTCAACCCTTCAGACTAACTCAACCCTTCAGACTGACTCAAGCCTTCAGACTGACTCAACCCTTCAGACTAACTCAACCCTTCAGACTGACTCAAGCCTTCAGACTGACTCCACCCTTCAGACTGACTCAAGCCTTCAGACTGACTAAACCCATGAGACTGACTCAGCCCTTCAGACTGACTTAACCCATCAAAATGACTCCAGCCTTCAGACTGACTCAACCCTTCAGACTGACTCAAGCCTTCAGACTGACTCAACCCTTCAGACTGACTCAAGCCTTCAGACTGACTCAAGCCTTCAGACTGACTCCACCTTTCAGACTGACTCAACCCTTCACACTGACTCCACCTTTCAGACTGACTCCACCCTACAGACTGACTTAACCCTTCACACTAACTCCACCTTTCAGAATGACTCCAGCCTTCAGACTGACTCAACCCTTGAGACTGACTCAACCCTTGAGACTGACTCAACCCTTGAGACTGACTCAACCCTTCAGACTGACTCAACCCTTCAGAATGACACCACCTTTCAGACTGATTCAACCCTTCAGACTAACTCAACCCTTCAGACTGACTCAAGCCTTCAGACTGACTCCACCCTTCAGACTGACTCAAGCCTTCAGACTGACTAAACCCATGAGACTGACTCAGCCCTTCAGACTGACTTAACCCATCAAAATGACTCCAGCCTTCAGACTGACTCAACCCTTCAGACTAACTCAACCCTTCAGACTGACTCAAGCCTTCAGACTGACTCCACCCTTCAGACTGACTCAAGCCTTCAGACTGACTCCACCTTTCAGACTGACTCAACCCTTCACACTGACTCCACCTTTCAGACTGACTCCACCCTACAGACTGACTTAACCCTTCACACTAACTCCACCTTTCAGAATGACTCCAGCCTTCAGACTGACTCAACCCTTGAGACTGACTCAACCCTTCAGACTGACTCAACCCTTCAGACTGACATCACCTTTCAGACTGATTCAACCCTTCAGACTGACTTAACCCTTCACACTAACTCCACCTTTCAGACTGACTCAACCCTTCAGACTGACTCAAGCCTTCACACTGACTCCACCTTACAGACTGTCTTAACCCATCAGACTGACTTAACCCTACAGACTGACTTAACCCATCAGAATGACTCCAGCCTTCAGACTGACTCAAGCCTTCAGACTGACTTAATATCCCTGCATTCTCTCTCTCTGTGGTGAAACATTTTTACATTATTACAATTATTAGAGTTTCACACCAGTAATGCCCCTCTCTTTTTTTATTAGCTCACAGTAATAGTTAACTCCCACCCCCTCCACCACCCATAAGAAAATAATGTTCCATTGTGTTTAATGGCTCACAGTGAGACACCAATGCCCCCCCCCCCCTCCAATTTAATTGGCTCACAGAAAGAAAGTAAGTCCCCCCTCATTTTTTTTGGCTCACAGTTAAATAGACGCACACACACCACCACCACCACCACCCTCCTTTTTTTGGATTACTATAAGACTGGAAGGCCCCCATAGTAAGAGAGTTACACCCACCCCCTCTTTTCTGTAGGCTCTGAGTGTGACAGGAACCTTCAGGTGTTCCAGTGGGAGCTTAAAGAAACATGTCTCTGTAAACTCTTGTTGTGTTAACAGTAGCTGGAAAAGATGGGGTCGTCGTAACTAAGGACTAAAATAAATACATCCCTATGAGAGTTAAAAAATAAGAACAAACCAGCCGCAGTGTGTGGTGTCTGAGAGCGTGGGGGCTGTGGGGGCCTGAGGGGGAGTTAACTGGACTGTTTTAAAGCTGTGTCTGTGTTTCTCTGAGAGAGGAACGGCTAAAGAGCCCCAGGAGATACGTGGGGTCAGGACGGCAGCAGGTGAGCGTAAACGCTGTTGACCCATGTCCGCTGATCTCTGGCTTTCTGAGCCTCTCGTGGTTGATGGAATACGGGCTTTCTTGGCCCTGGCGGTCTCCCTGATGGATAGCTGGTGGTCTTTTGGGGCTGAGGAGAGAAATGAGGAGGATCTGAGAGTGATTATTGCCCCAGAAAAGCTTTCTCTAATGTTCAGCGTCTCTTCTCCTAAGGGAATACGCCCTCTCTTCTCGCCCTACTTCAGCGTCCACAGCAACAACGAGCCTGAGGAAGAGCTGCGTGGGGGATACAGATACTACTGTTATTATTAACGTAGTTTTATCAGGTTTCATGGTTACACTGTTAATTACATAAAGACATAATGACTTACATTCACCTGCCGCTCACTTTCTCTCAGCTTCAAGGCTGAATTCCAGATCTCGTCCCATGGGTTCAGTCTTTAATTTTAGTGGAGTCAAAGCTTAAAGCAACATTATGTAATATTTTTATGTTACAGTTACTGCTTCAAAATCATTGTGATGCTCCACCGAGCTGTAATAGGGAGAACAAAGCCTCTGTTGCTACTTGCTATTCCATGCTCATCACTGCAGAATTTGCACTATGTAACTTTTGAGGAGGTTAAGAAATTTAACTCCGACACAGCTTCTCTCTCTGTGCTGGAGAGAGTCTCACAGTACTCAGAAGCACAGAAGCCTGCTAAAAGATCCCATTGTGTTGCATAATGTAAAGGAAAATAAAGTTATTCACTGTTAGCCACATTAGCATTTTCATCATAGGATCTAATGGAAAACTGTTTTTCTGCTCTTTTTTTTAAAATCTGAGTGCATTATTCACACACAGATCATATACAAGCTTCAATAATCATCTTATTTTACTCCTGATTTGTTTCAGTGTTTGACTACAGACACAAGCTTTATATAGTATCAGTCTTTTCCCCTTGTTTACAGGTAAATAATTGGTAAATAATTTGTTCATGCTGTCCCTGTGCTCTGAGAGTGGAACAGACTCTTGGAGGACAATGTTTTATAGCCAATATCTGCCTAAATTAATCCTCTGGTTTGGCTTAAAGTTTAATAAAGTAGAGAAATGTTTCCATGCCGATGCAAAGGTGGGGCCGAATCCCAAACGTCTCCCTCCACCCTCCATATGGCACAGTATAAGTCATAAAACAACGGTCTGTGCACTCGCTTAGTGTATTTTTAGTAACCTATAAGGTTCACGTTTCCATGTGGAATTAGTGTCTAATTACTGTCTGGGAGCAGTATTATTAGTTTATTATCTGTGACGTGCACAATGTAGGGAGCATGACACCAATTGGGATGCAGCCCAAGCTCTTCTACAGACTGACACAGACGAACAGAGCTCTGTTTACAAACGTGATGTGGATAAATGGGTGAGGGATCCACATTTATATTTTTTTAACGTCTAAATTAGGAATCGAAATGTTGACAGAAACAGTAAAACAATTTAAATACCACAGGTTGTGTGTTTGAGTGATGAGGGGGTTCGTAATACGGTGGCTACTCTACAACAACCAGCAACAACCCATGGATAGAGGCTTCGTAGATGCCTATGTAGGTTTAGGTCAGTTTCCATGAAGGGCTCAGGTAGGGGTCATGTCGCCTTATAAACGATGACCAGTCAGTATTTGGAGAGAATTATGAATTAATTATGAATCAAGGGTCTTGGGCTGATTTAAAAAATGATTAAACAAATACAAAACTGCCTTTATTTTGCGCCTCTCTACAGAACGGCGTCTCTGTGGTTTCTCCAGCTGGTCACAACTGACCGCTCTGTAACTGTGTAGCGAATAAAATATGCAGCTAATGGACTTTCAGAGCTTTCACATTCCTGAGATTTGGGGGGAAGTCTCCTGAGAGGGTCTCTGTAATTCAGAGTCATGGTGTCAGCTGTTGTCACTGGGGGTGGGGTTGGGAGAGGGGTTTAGGAGGGGGTTTGGGCGTCTGTTTGAGGCGGAGGATGGGCTATTTCTCTTTGTTATGGTAAAGGAGTTACTGTGTAATCAGGAGTGAACACTAGGAGTGGGAAGTCGTTGAGGGAAACTGGATTTCAATGAGTGGAAAAGATTTTGGGAATGTGTTTGTAGAAGTTGGAGAGAATTGTTTATTGAGGAATTAAAAGCAAAATATATACAACATTCTCAACATCTTGTTTAACAGGGGCTTTGAGATTTGATTAACAATGTTAGTAAACTATATAAATTAAGGGGATATGTTGCGTTCTTTCAGTGAACAAAAGAGTAAAAAGACGGGGGGGGGGGGGGGGGGGCTGGGGGGAAGTGGGTGGATGAAGGGTATTTCTAAATTTCTAAATTTCACAATACAAGTTTGGAAAAAATTAACTAATTTCCTTATGAGCAAAATAAATAGCAGTCAATTGTTCATTGTCCACTGTGTTTACTGTAAACGTCTCCAGTATTTATATTTAATTATGCTGTTATATTTTCATACAATCAGTGTAATACAATGGTGATAAAATGACAATAATATCACTTATTGCAATTATTTCTAGGGACGATATATCAGCCACCAAACTGCTGCTGAGACAGGACTAGACACAGCTTTTACTTCTCTGGGGAGATTTTAGACTAAATGTTGGACCATTTGCAGTGAGGATTTGATGGTATTCAGCCATGTGAACATTACTGAGGTCAGTGAGGGGGGTTGTATAAACATTTCTGGCTCTACAACTCATCCCAGAAGTGTTGACTGGAACTCCATCAGTTCAGAAAATGCAGTTAAGTGTCTAAGCTTCAGAGCTGAATTTACTCATTGTAAAAACTATATTCCCATAGTGAATCATGATTTCCACGTCTGATGTGTTATTAAACTCCTCCGTGTGTTTGGACACATGTTCCTGGACACGTACCTCTCTCAGGTGAGCTGTTCGTTAAAAAAAAACAGAAAAAAAGGAAAGAAAGTAGCTCCTCCTTATCCTCCTCCCATTCAAACAGGATGAAATGTAATCTCTGTGATGTCATACAAGCCCCGTCCCTCGACATGGCTCCACCTACTTTTGCCCCCCCAGGGCTCTTGGAGTGAGCTTTGTCTCAGGAGAGAAGAATTGCCGTGAAAGCACATAAGGAGACCGAGAGGAGCACTTCAGAAACCCCCAGGGACACGGGGACATTTGGGGGGTTTAATAACACTCATCTGGTGGATTAAAACGTCTGGAGGACGCTGGACAGTAGACTTTTAAGGTCTCCTCTCTTTGGAACAACTTCTCTCAGGGATTTCCCCACCTGCAGGAGCCGTGTGAAAGGGTTTGGACGCTCGTAGCGATCGCTCGCAGGGACTAACTAGGAATTAAACGGGAAACTAATCAGGATTGTTGTTCTTCTGGAATTCCTGTGGATTATTTGATCCCTGTCCTCGTTGTTTTGGGATCGCATGGCTGTGGGTAAGTTTACTAAACACCTGCTCTGGTCTAAGCCCAAGCCTGAGCTGCAGTTTTAAGACCTTGTGTTCTTTTAAAGACAGAGAGATGTGACTTTTGAAATGGAGAAAATAGAATAAAAGCTGAGCTTGTGATATTCCAGATATTTCATCAGATCAGTGTTTGGAATTCTGGTGATTTCCCAGAGGACTTTCACCTGGCATCTTTTTGTTGTTGAAAAAGAAAGTGTGTTAAAGTTTGTTTGGACTTAGTCAGGCACTGACTAAAGTTGAACACAGAGACAGAGACGTTGTTGACAGTTTTTAAACCCAAAGTTGTGTTTTTCCACCAGAGGAATATTGGGAATGTTCATGTTTTAATAAAAGTGTTTAAAAGTGAATGATCAGACCCTATAGACGTTGTCCTGGATGGTTTAAAATGTAGGGCCATGTACAAGACCTCGTTTTCTGTTTTTAAACCCAAGGCTGTGGTTTTCCACTGGAGAAACATTGGGAATTTGTATTTTTAACTCAAGGTTGTGATCTTCTGTTCAGCGCAGGAACCTTTGTAGCTGGGTGTATTAAGGTTTTAAAAGGCGAAAGCTTTAGATTTAATGATGTAGCTGTGGATGGAGTTTATGTTTTATTTATAAATATTTATGTTCTATGATGTTGGATAAATGTGTAATTTTTGCATCTTTTCCTGAATGTCTTTCCAAATTTTGAGATTTAAATTTTTTACAATTATTTTTAAGCAGTGTTGGAAATTTGGGAATTTTTTCTTTTTCATTTGCAGTTACAGAATTTTTTTGGGCATTGTCGCAGTAAGAATAATATTGTCTTTTGTGTTTTTTTGATTTGGGAGATTTATTTGCTTTATTTTTGCATTGTTTTCATTTTGTCCTTTTTGTTCGGAATGTTAGGAATCTTATTGCCAATTTTTGTCAGTGTTGTGAATTTTGCCTTTTTTATTGTCTATATTGGGAAAACTATAACCTGTGTTTATCACCAGAGTTAGGAATTTTGCCCTCTGTTATTAAGAGAAAGTTTTAAAGTGAAAGAAGCGTCTGCTGAAACCAATCTGTGTGAAGATAACCGCAATGTGAAACGAAACACTTGCTTCACATCTCTCGAGGCCCAAGCTTGCCGTATTGTACTATGAGAAATGTTTGGAATTTGTGCGTCTTTTCCAAGCTCGTTTTCACCGGAGGCGCTGATGGTCCAGTTGCTTTGCGATGATGGAAATTTGTGGTTGTCAAGTCTTTAAAAGAGAACAAATAGACTTTATTGTTTTAGACTTGGAGGGAAAGAAGTTCACTAAGTTGAAGTTATTTCTTCTCCTTGAGCCCAAGGCTGTGATATTCCACTGTGGAAATGTGGGAATTTCAGTCTGAGCTTTCACTGGAGGAGCTGGTGCTGTGCTTGTGCAAATTAAAGTCTAAAATAAGTGTTTTAAAAGGATGTGAATGGTAATTGAGTCAGATACCAATTTAAAATGAAGCACAACACAATGGTAAAGGTTTATTTTCATTTGTGATTTTTGCGTTGTTTTTTTTTCTTGTGAAATATTTGATTTCACTGATCTATTTCTACTCCGAGCCCTGTTATTAGACAGGGTGATCTCTCCTTGAGCACACTCAGGAATAATCCATTACACAAGCATATCCATTGATTCTGATAGAGAACAGTCCGTATATGGTCTTCAGTGTAAGCTCCAGCGCAAAGTTAAAGGTTTATTTTCTTTTTCAATTCCTTTTAACTGGAATCTGATTTCTCTTTTCTCGTGTACCCAAACTTCCAGAATCAAGTGTGGCTTTCTAATACTCACAAATATTCCATTACGTGAAAACAGTCCTTAAATCTACAGCAGCGGAGTCTTAATTTGGAATTAAAGTGAAATCCTGTGTAAAGTTGAAAGCTTTTTTCTTTTCATGTGGAAAGTCGTGAGCTGCGCAGGTCTTTCTCTCGTGTGGAGCATTCTTCCGTCTTTTCCCAGAGCACTTTTACAGCTCCCTTTGTCCGTGGATTCTGGCTTGTTAAGCCTAAACAATGGTTTAACCTCGTCCTGGCTCTGCTCTGCTGGCTCTTTTGGCCCATTGCCCTGGTTTGGTTTGTTTCGGGGGGTTTTGAATGGGGGTCTGCGGAGCGGAGTGGTGGTAACTCGAAGGTGAGACGCCCTGCCGTGAAAGTCGCAGCTTGTTTTTCCAGTTGTCTCCTGTTTTATCTTCGGTCCCGATCTGGTGTGGCTGTTTCGGAGGCCGTCCGGAGCGCTGGAGGTTTCCGAGCTCGGGGGGGGAAAGGCAGCTGGGATGATTAGAGGGGACGCTGGAAAATGAGAGGATGGTTTTTGAGGCGGCAGTGGGGGAACCGTGCAGGCTTCTTTGTAATTGGAGAGAGAGAGGATTGGAGGAGAGCAGGGCTTGGGAATGTTGAGAGATGAGTGTCTGTAACGGAAAGGGAGTGGGATTTATGGATGCGGTTCTGGATGGACGAGAGGGAGAGGAAAGTGCTGAGTAAGAGACGGACACTGTGATATGCTACTAAAGACAGATCCTGCCAAAGTTGAGGGCTGAAATTTAGTTTGGAATTCTTTAAATTCTTTCCTTAAAAAACATATGACGTTCTACTACTACTTTTCCCAAAGTGAACATGGGATTTTACAGGGGGTTATCCACAGTGATGGAAATCGGTATGGAGTCTAGGTCCGTCACAATAATTACATTATTGATTTATCATACAATATATGGACATTACCTCAATAAGTTTCGCTGATCTCAGTATCGCACACAAACAATTCCACAGTTGGAATGTTCTTAATATTAAACGTTTTTGTGTAAGGAATAACTGTAATTCAAAATTCAAACATTCCCCTGCTGTTTTGTCATTGTATTAAAAATCATTCAACAAAAAATAACCTAAAAATGAAGTAGTGTGGAAATGGCGAGTGAAGAATTTATTTATTTATTTATTAAAAAAAACATTCATTCATTCATTATCTGTAACCCTTATCCAGTTCAGGGTCGTGGTGGGTCCAGAGCCTACCTGGAATCATTGGGCACAAGGCAGGAATACACCCTGGAGGGGGCGCCAGTCCTTCACAGGGTAACACACACTCACACACACCTACGGACACTTTTGAGTCGCCAATCCACCTACCAACGTGTGTTTTTGGACTGTGGGAGGACACCGGAGCACCCGGAGGAAACCCACGCGGACACGGGGAGAACACACCAACTCCTCACAGACAGTCACCCGGAGCGGGAATCGAACCCACAACCTCCAGGTCCCTGGAGCTGTGTGACTGCGACACTACCTGCTGCACCACCGTGTCGCCCTTAAAAAAAACATTTTATTACAATTAGATGTTACATAAATGTTACATAAAAATGCTATAAAATGTATTTGTACATGCAATTAAAACTCCATGGATGCAATTGCTTTATTGTGATATAATATAGTCGTAATATCAGTGCCATAAAATGGCTACGATTTCTGTGACAATATATTGAACATATTGAGTCTGTAACTAAACAGAAGTCTCAAAATTAACCTGATGCATGAGTTAACCCTCCCACACCCCCAACACACACACACACACACACACGGTTTGTCTTGTTAGCATGTGCATGTTTTAATCAAAACCTAAGCCATATATGTTCAGTTCAGTAGACTGTCCTTTGTTATTGGAGATCGCTGATTGACAGAGGGCTATAGTGCACCCCCTCTACCCTTTCTCCTACTGCTTAAATATTGTCTGTTGGCCCAGGAGAACCGGTTCTGTCTCAAACAAGCTCCTGCTCGCGTGCTACGTTGTGATTACAGCTGTGAGGAGCGGTGGGAGTAATGATGGCAGGTGTTGCTCAACACTTTTGTTGCTCAACGCTTGGGTGTCGCCGTCGCCGCGGAAAAACAAAAGAGCAAAAATATGTTGTTTTTCTGTTTTTCTTTCCCCCTCCATTTGCGCTGTCTGCAGCTGTCTGCGGGCGTGAGGCTTAGACGGCCGTCTCGCTGCGTTGCAGGAAAACACCAGCACTCCTTTGGGGATAGTTAGTGTCTAAACAAGCTCAAAGTTGAAAGAGGGAATGGAAAAGAATAAACTCCTGTTAATCATCCACCAGCCGCTCCACGTTCACCTGCCAGAGCAGCTCAGGAAATTAAACCATTAAACAACAACGCGTTGACCTTCTTCTCCACAGTGGAACACAGTTCTGGTTTTTAATAAAATGTCTGTGGCCTGCTCTGGTCAAAACCCCACAACCCACATAGCAGCCTTCTCCCCCTGTGTAAACAGCCCTGTTCAGAACACCCACTTTCAGCGCCTGTTCCTTTAAATGATAATGAGCCACTCGCTGTTCACCCCGACCCTGAGTGTGTCGGTGGGCTCCAGAGACACACATTAATATGCACATGCACTGAACAAGAGATTTCTTCATAATATGCCCCCTTTAATTACCCCTTTTTTTTGGTAATTTCCTGCTTTAGCACCTCCTACTCCTGAGAAGGCTTTGGTCTATATTGCTGTGAGGATTTGATGGATGTTGGACGGTTAGTTCTGAATCCCAAACCACACTCCAGCTCACCACCAAGATACTGAATGCTTCTTCATCTCTCCTCTTCCACTGCTCCACAGTCTAAAGCTGGGGTTTTTATGCCCCTCTCACTTCACACTTCATCTCCCACTTCAGCCTTAGGCTCATGTGCAGCTGCTCCAAAGCTTGCACTTTTTTGGAGATCATAAAAACCATGTCTGCAGTCTGTGCCGCTTCATTTATTTTAAGGCACTCGTTGTAAGTGGGTGTCTGCAATGTTTTAGAAACATCAATGATATGTAAATGAGCTCAGTACTGATTGGCGGCACTTCCTCAGCAGGACTGGGTGGAGCTAAGCGGCTGTTGCTCCAAAGTCCAGCGCTGGCGGGCTTTACACCCCTCATGTCCACGTTTAGCATTGAGCAAGAATGTCATGCTTTTGTCTGCACACTCTTTCCAACTCCTTTAAAATGTCCCCACTCTGTGTGTTCACCTGTCTTCACGTCTGTAAATCATGAGACGTCTCTGTGTGAAGTGGAGAACAGGAGCTGAGAGCGTGGGGAGACAACCTCCCTCCCCTCCGTCACTCCTGACCTCCTGGGTATAGGGCACTGACCTAAAATTCCTTCCGTTTTACGACCCTTTCCCCCTCCTGTGTCCAGCTGCTTCCCTCAGCACTCGCTCCGGGCTTCAGCCTTCGGAAAACGGGGGCCACTATCTGGACAATTCCGGCTTCTCTTCTGGGAACAGACGGCAGGTCCTGCTCCGTGTGGTTCCACGATTCAGTTCCTCTTTCACAAGTGTGACAGGAAATACATGCTCCTGCTCGCCCGGCGTTTCTTCTGAAATCGAGGGCATTAATCAGAATTCTGCTCCTGACACTCGTCTGGGAAAGTTTTTAACCTGACGTCAAACGCTTGTTGTGAGGATTTGATGACATTAAAGATGATGTTCAGGATTTTAATCCAGTACACTTTTATAAAAGTCAGGGGTTTCCTCACCATTTGCTCCTCTTCATGTTTGTGCTGGAAAAAGCTTCGGTGTTTGTACATGGCCCTGGCTTTGTTAATGTCTCAGTGTCTCAGTCCATACTGACTCAGGACAATCAATCTCTCTCTCTCTCTCTCTCTCTCTCTCTCTCTCTCTCTCTCTCTCTCTCTCTCTCTCTCCATTCCAGCTCACCCCAAAGGTGTTGAATTGTGCTCTGTCCCTCCACTGCTCCACAGCCTAGTGCTGGGGGGCTCTACACCCCACTAGTCTACACTTGGCATTGGGCATGGTGAGCCCAGGCTCATGTGCAGCTGCTCCAAATCATCTCCCTTCATTTTGTGCTCATCTGTAGAATTTACACACTGTGTCTGAAATATTTGAACTCCCTCTATATGAGTAGGTGTCTACAAACTTTTGGATATTTAATGTGTATGTAAATGAGCTCTGTTCTGATAGGCTGCTCTGTACTCAGTATTAATGGGTAATGCCAGCCCTTTATGATGAAAGAATTAGTTGAAAATGATTCAGATGAAGGGGTTAAATGATGTGAACTGACAGTTTGTTTCCCAGAATGCTTCACTTGGACCCGTGCCCTGCTCCAGTGTGATTAGGCTCTCAGTTTGGTGTGATGTGGATTCGGCGGCGCCTCCGATGGGAGCCTCGGTGGAGGCGAATTTCTCTGCGCTAATTCGCTGTCGGTGGAGGTTTGTGGGGAGGGGTAACTCCAGTTTAGAGCGTGATGCATTTATTTAATCTCTCTCAACTCCAGGTGGAAGGTAACACGCTGCTTAACATTGCAAATCAATGTCTTTGAAGACACGGCTGAAAGTTAAGTAGCTGTTTACTGCCGAGCCCTCGGCTGCTCTTTAATCACACGTAGCTCTGAGTCTGCGTTTACTCCCACAGACACTCTAACCATGTCACATGCCAAACTCACACCACGGCACGACCAACCTCACACCACATCAAACAGCAAACTCTCACCACGTCAAACGCCAAACTCTCACCACATCAAACTCCAGCCTCTCACCACATCATAAACGAAACTCTCACCATGTCAAACTCCAACCTCTCACCACATTAAAAACTCCAACCTCTCACCACATCAAACAGCAAACTCTCACCACGTCAAACGCCAAACTCTCACCACGTCAAACGCCAAACTCTCACCACGTCAAACGCCAAACTCTCACCACGTCAAACGCCAAACTCTCACCACATCAAACGCCAAACTCTCACCACATTAAAAACTCCAACCTCTCAGCACATCAAACAGCAAACTCTCACCACGTCAAATGGCAAACTCTTACCATGTCAAACACCAAACTCTCACCACGTCAAACTCCAAACTCTCACCACATCAAACTCCAACCTCTCACCATGTCAAACACCAAAATCTCACCACATCAAACAGCAAACTCTCACCACGTCAAATGGCAAACTCTTACCATGTCAAACGCCAAACTCTCACCACGTCAAACGCCAAACTCTCACCACGTCAAACACCAAACTTTCACCACGTCAAACACCAAACTCTCACCACGTCAAACTCCAAACTCTCACCACATCAAACTCCAACCTCTCACCATGTCAAACACCAAAATCTCACCACATCAATCTCCAACCTCTCAGCACGTCAAACTCCAACCTCTCACCACGTCAAACTCCAACCTCTCACCACGTCAAACTCCAACCTCTCACCACGTCAAACTCCAACCTCTCACCACGTCAAACACCAACCTCTCACCACGTCAAACTCCAACCTCTCACCACGTCAAACTCCAATCTCTCACCACGACAAATCCAACCTCTCACCACATCAAACGCCAAACTCTCACCACGTCAAACACCAAACTCTCACTACGTCAAACACCAAACTCTCACTACGTCAAACACCAAACTTTCACTACGTCAAACAGCAAACTTTCACCACGTCAAACACCAAACTCTCACCATGTCAAACGCCAAACTCTCACTACGTCAAACGCCAAACTCTCACTACGTCAAACACCAAACTCTCACTACGTCAAACACCAAACTCTCACTACGTCAAACACCAAACTTTCACCACGTTAAACAGCAAACTTTCACCACGTCAAACACCAAACTCTCACCATGTCAAACACCAAACTCTCACTACGTCAAACACCAAACTCTCACTACGTGAAACACCAAACTCTCACTACGTCAAACGCCAAACTCTCACTACGTCAAACGCCAAACTCTCACTACGTTAAACGCCAAACTCTCACTACGTCAAACGCCAAACTCTCACTACGTCAAACACCAAACTCTCACTACGTCAAACACCAAACTCTCACTACGTCAAACACCAAACTTTCACTACGTCAAACAGCAAACTTTCACCACGTCAAACACCAAACTCTCACCATGTCAAACGCCAAACTCTCACTACGTCTAACTCCAACCACTCACCACATCAAACAGCAAACTTTCACCATGTCAAATGCCAAACTTTCACGACATCAAACGCCAAACTCTCACGCTCACTGATATATTCACATACTCGTGGTAACATACTCATTCACTCGTACACTCACATTATGTCTTCCTTCACATAGTCACTCACTGATTCACTTATGCTCACTCACACACAGTGTGTGTTCCCACACTGATATACCCACTCACAATCACTGAATCAATCACTCAGTATCTCACCGACACATTCACTCACTCATTCTCACTTACTTCCTCTCACTCTCTCACTTACTCACTCACTCACTCACTCTCTCTCTTGTTTTTGTATCGTGATGTGACTTAGAAACACTTCCTTGAGTCGGAGGAGGCTGGAGTGTGAGATTAAATATATCTGACGCATTAAAATGAGGGGGTTCCTAAATGACGGCTCAGATCCTCTGAATAAACAGGGCTCTTCCTGCTCGTGTACAGACCTCACATCTTCGCTCTGACCCTGGTCTCTGCTGAGGAGAAACTCCGGGAGAAGCTGCAGAGAGGAGGAGCTCAGATGGAGAGAGATGGGGGGATAAAAAGAAGCGTGAGACTCTTATTTGCCTGCAGACGGAGATAAGCTGGCGCTGACGCGAGAGGCAAATTAGTTCCCGCTTTTCTGTACGACAGTCGCTATCTGTTCCCCTTCTCACGCAGAGAGAGAGATAACAGCTCACACTGACTCTAACTACACCTTACATTAGTCACTGAATCTGTAATATTAGATATTAGAAACATTGCTGTGAGGATTTGGTGGCAATCAGCCCATCCTCTAAGTCCTGTCGGGAGAACACGGTTCACCTGCTCCACAGCCTGAGGCTGGAGGGCTTTAAATCCCTCTGTCCCCCGTTTGGCATTGGACATGGTCTTTTTGGACAGTGGTGACCTTAAAACTCATGTATCCCTTTTCCTCTAGAAGTGTGGCTCTTGAATTCATAATAAAAGCTATATCTATGTATTTGGGCCATTTGATTTTCATTTAAAAATGAAAAACAGTGCTCGAAAACCACACTCTGTAATCATTATACACATGGCAAAAAAGACCCACCGCAGTATCTGCCGCTGTGTCACAGGATTATGGGGAAGACGAGGGTTTTCCTTTAGGAGTGTGAAGAGATTTTGGTCTTAACAGCTTGAGTCAACTCCATTTCTTTTTTAAAAACGGAAAATATAGCTCTGAAATATCCAATGTTATTTTCAGAGCCTGGTTCCAAAGCAGCGTCTCTGTTCACAGCGAGAGCGACAGAGTAAAATCACAGTAAACAGAGATCGCTAAGAGGAGTCGACTCCCAAAGATTCAAATCTTCCATCTTCAATTGTCATTAAAAGTTGAGGTTGTGTCGTGTGGTAGTTGTGATTACACACGTTGTATAAACACCTACCTTGTGGTTCCTGGTAGTAATGTGACTATACCACCCCTATTTTAGCCTCATGTGCAGCTGCTCCAGAGCTTTCCATTACACTTGTTCACTCATTAAAAGGTCTGTCTGTGTTTTATTACCATGTCCTTGATTACGGCTAGTGATTGCTGGGGACATTTTCAACCGGACGTCAGACAAAATCAGCCGTGACAGGAGCAAATAGATGGAAACATGACAGTTGTGATCATTGTGAATGACCATTTTGGTCATTAATTGTGATTGACAGGTTGTACATCCTCATTAACGGTCACACTGCTGTGTATGAGTGTGTACTGGTGTTTATCTCTCAGTAACCCAGCGACAATGGCTTTACACCGATCTGTTTATGTGGCCTGAAATCAGTAGGATCTTGATTTCTGGGATGAAATAAATGTGTATATTGTGGTTATATAGTGGTCACCTGACCAGCTGCATGCTTCATTAGAAGAGCAGGTTTAGTAGAGTTTATTAGACTTAACACTATGTAATATTTTTATATCAGCACTGCAGAAACTGCACTATGTAAGTTTAGGAAACAAACCCTCTTCTTCCTTAAGCCTCCCCCTTGATTTCAGGACAGTGCTGTAAAAGTGAATAACTCTGCAGCTATTTTTCACAAAACAAAAACTAGATGAGAACTAAACAAAAACAATCATTTGAAGATGAGAACCTGTTGTTCACATTTGCACTTTTCGTTAAATGTTTAAATATGAACGACCTGTTATTTTAGATTTAAAAACACACACAATCACAAGGAAATAAAAACAGGAAAATGCTTGGCCTGTTTGCTATTGTTATTCAATACTGAAAAGGAGTCAACTGCCAAAGAATCAATTCAGTATCTGGTAATCCAGTATCTGGATTCGACTCATTCTCGGTTTTGAACGACTCAGGATTTATAATATTCATCAGTTAATTCATTCATTGTCTGTAACAGAACACACCCTGGTTCTTTGCAGAGCGACACACACTCACACATTCACTCACACATTCATATCAATGTTAATTAAATACAAAAATGTGTTTGAATGATATTGTGGCCATTTTCCTTCCGTAAGTTTGCACAGCAATATGTTTTAAACGTAGCTAGAATTTTTATCTTTGGTTTTTGAAAGTTATTTAAAAAAATCTAAATTAGTTAAAAAATATGTACAATAAATACATGGCTAAAAATAGATTTTTTAATTGTTTAATGGACTAAAACTAGGCAAAAATATTTTTATTTTTCATCGACTAAAACTAGATTAAACGAACAATAATTAAATTATTAAAATGGGAGTCAAACGTAAACACATTTTAGACAGAAGGCTACAACTAAATCAACACTGACGTTCCTATATCCTTTCTGAACACTAACGTCCCTCAGAAATAGACCCCCACCCACCCCCACCCCTCTGTGGGGGGCCGCTAATCCCGGGCTAGCTGGTGTGTCTCTCTCTGATGAAGGCGATGCCTCGATTGGTTTATCCTCTTGGCCGCGGTTCAGGGAGCTGATGTGGAAGAAAGAGAGCGAGGACAAATCAGCAGTAAAACTCAGTGCAGCAATGCTAACGTGGCTCAGAGTGTGTGTATGTGTGTGTGTGTGTGTGTGTGTTAATAACAGTGACCTGCATCATTGTAGACCTCTGGGGTAAAATTACTCACCCTGTAATTACAGCACAGAGGTGAGCTATTATAACATTACCCCAGCGCTGGGCTGTGGAGCAGTGGAACTGTGTTCTCTGGAGGATGGACCTCCATCCACCAGCTTTGAGAGGAGTTAAAGAGTCTGAAATAACCCTCCACCACCAGTCCCTAACCTCACTAATATTTAGATGGCATTCAGACACATAAATATAAACATATGCATATGATTAGTGTGCGGAGCTTTATCCCTCCAAAGAAAACAATGTTCCACAGTTCCACTGCTCCACAGCCTTGGCATTGAGCCCACATTTTTTTATTTAACTTTTATTTAACCATGCAAGTTTTTAAAGGGGATGTCTACGACTGTGGGGAAAACACCTTTTAAGGTGGAATGGTGTGTTTGAGAAAAATAACATCTGTTGTTTGTATGTGGCTGAAGTGTAATTTGTAAGTTTTTATTCACTGTTTGAATTACCACAGAAACTCATTTGTAACTCGATCTGTTTGGTTTTGTAGCACCTTTGGTAATGCAGTTAGCCATCTCTAGAGTTAGGAGACATTTCCACCTTAAGTGACCGTAAAAATAAGTCAATATCATCTCGGTTCATGCTTTTGAAGGTTTGGAGTTTTGGAGTAACACCAGATTAGGGTGTTAATTAATTGAAAATGATTGAAATTGACAATCAGAACTTCTGATCGATATAATCTTGCCTATATTTATTATATCATTTTTGTTGTTTATTCTGTTAAGTCCCTACTGTGTGTTCTTATATAATCCCTTTAAAACCACACTACCATGCTGTAGTCATGTGATTCTGCCCCTATCTGCGACAAGGAGGAGAACCTAAACGCAGAGGCCGACCGAGTGACTCGAGCAGCTCATACCAAAGAAAAACACAGCATCTGTAGTTTGGAGGTGCTGTGTTTACACTATAATTAAGACGACGCTTAGCGACCAAAGCACAATCACACACCAAATATAAACAGTGTGCAAAAACAAGAGAGGAACAAGCTCCCAGCGACATTAGAAAAAATATCCCATGTTTAATACAGGAGCATATTGACATTGTGGTCACGGTGTGTTCTCACGGTGCTGACCAGTCCGGACCCCTCTGATCTGTGTGGGCTGGGGTGGGGTGGGGGGGTTTTGGGTCGCGGTGTCGGAGATGATGACACTTCTCTGTAAGACGAGATCTGCTCTTTAATTATTTCCTTTGATTCATCGACCTGATTCACACCAGTCTCTCTCTTTCTGTCTCACTCTCTCTCTGTCACTGTATTTCCCTCTGACTCTCTCTTTCACTCTGCATCTTTCTCTCTGAGAGAGGGAAATGTGAATAAAAAAAGCAAAGGAAGAAAACATGAGAAAAAAATGGGACAGGAAAAGGTGCAGAAAAAATGAGAGAGGGGAGAGATGTATAGAGAGAAATGGAGTGTGGAGAGAAGAAACAGATGAGAATGAAAGAGAGGAGCAGTGAAGCAGGTGTGGGAGAGGGGGAGGCGTGATGGGAGGAGGAGAAGGAGGAAGAGGAGTGATAGAGAGAGTGTAAGGAAGATGGATTCCGTGTCAGGTTCAGTGCAGTGGATTTCATGCAGAACGCTGCTCTGCACTCGTCTGTGGCGGAGAGAGAGTATTCTGTCGCTCGGGCAGAGGAGAGAAACAATGCTTTTCTGTCAGAGTTCAGAAAAAGAAAAACCTGACACTGAAAAACAGTTCAGTCTCTCTCTCTCCTTCTGTTTCTCTCTCTTTCCCCCGTATCGCTACTTATTTTTCTTCCACTTCCTCCTCTCCCTGTCTCTTTCACAACAGTGTGTTTTGGTCGTCCTCTAGTCCAGTCAGTGGACACAGGACGCTTGAAGGCTTGGTGGACTGTTCTCAGTCCAGCTGTGACACAGAGGGTTTAAAAACTCCAGCAGCACTGCTGTGTCTGATCCACTCGTACCAGCACAACACACACTAACACACCACCACCACGTCAGTGTCACTGTAGCACTGCGAGTGACCCATCACCCAAATCACACCTGCTCTGTGGGGGTACTGAGCTTTCAGGAACAGGGTGAGAGGGGGGTAACTTAGTATGCAGAGCAACAGATGGACTACAGTCTGTGATTGTAGAACTACAGAGTGGCCGGTGTTTGGTCAGTGGACGGTGAGTGTGTGAGCTCTATAGTTATAGCTCTGTGTGACTCAGAGTGAAACTCTCAGCACTCCACAGCCTCCACTCTTCAGTGTAAAGTCTGTCGTCTAAACCCCCCCCCCCCTCTTTTTCTTTCTCACAGGAAAGTAAAGCGCATTGGCTGTGCTTTTGGGGACCCAGGCCACGGTGGCTCTTTTGATCTCACTCCTTTCAAGTGGAACTCTGGGTAATTTGCCTGTCGCGGTCAAAGTGAGTCACAAGCTGTCAGAGAAAGCCTTTATGCTCTGGAGCGTTCCTCCAGCAAAGCCTCCAGCTGTCTGAAACCCACCCCGAATTCCCCCCCCCCCCATATCCTTATCTTACTCTGCCCTATCTATCACTAACCACTCGGACCCCTTCTACCTGCGACTGGAGCTAGAGCCCACTCTCCGAGCACACACACCTGAGGAACCATGAAATGTAGCGTAGGCACTTTGGAGTGGAGAGAGAGCATCCTTAGTTTGCGTCTTTAAAGCTGCACTGCGGTGAATTAAATGCAGTGCACATGTCTCTAATCCACATCTGCTTTTAGCTTTGAGATCTGTGATCTGAGATCTGTGGTGGTGAATGGAACCAGACGTCAGACTCAAAAGACTACTTTACCGAGGTCATTGAAATAAAATGGTCACAGGTATGTTTACGAAACCCTGTGATGTCTTTTCATGATGCTGTTGAGATGCAATGTCAGCTTAAAGTAACACTAGGTAAGATTTGGTATTTTTGCTCCTGGGCTCCCTCTACAATTGCTGAGTGTTAATCAGTTTTAGGGCGGCACTGTGACTCAGCAGGTAGTGTCACAGTCACAGTTGAGGAGTTGGTGTGTTCTCCCTGTGTCTGCGTGGGTTTCCTCCGGGTGCTCTGGTTTCCTCCCACGGTTCAAAAAACACGTGTTGGTAGGTGGATTGGTGACTCAAGTGTCCTTAGGTGTGAGTGTGTGTGTGTTGCCCTGTGAAGGGATAATCATAATAATTTTTAAAGCTGTAATTTTAAGGTAAATATGCTGCTTTAAAGTGTAGGGTTTTTTTTTAGCTACAACATGTCCCAAAGTTTCTAGACACTCATTAACATCCAGTTGGGTAGAAGTGTAGTGTCTGTGACCATCCAACTTGACCTCCAACCATGTTTAAGTGGTGGTATTGCCATCAAATCCCGACAGAAATGTTCCTGCAACTAATGTAACGCCTTTCTGGAGGAGTAAAGGGTCTGGAAACATTTGTGTTGCCATATTGTGCAGCACCAGAAGAGATCTGCTAATCATAGAAGCTTGGTTTTGTATGATACACAGACGTGTGCCGAAGTTTGTGCATTCCTGGTTCAGTGTCATTCTCTTGTGGATTTTCTGAGTGATTTTAAGTGAACACATCCTCTACACAGAACATTTTAATCCATGGTTACTGTTTGTTACTGAATGTTTCCTTATGCCTCCTAGGGGCCATTAAGCTAGCAAAATGAAAACGAAGGGCCACGGTTAGCTTTCTCTTCTTGTGTTAGTCT
Source organism: Hoplias malabaricus (assembly GCF_029633855.1). NCBI lineage: Eukaryota > Metazoa > Chordata > Actinopteri > Characiformes > Erythrinidae > Hoplias > Hoplias malabaricus. The sequence goes on from NC_089818.1 coordinate 13,773,029, forward strand.
GCTGATAGAGGAGTCCCGGCGAGTGCACATTCACACTGTGAAATGATGCACAAGGCTTTCTGTCCAGTTGGGGGTGCTGTGTATGTTTCAGAGCTGACCCCTGTTGTGTTTATTTAGAGGAACAATAAAACACGGTCTATTTCTTAATTATATTCCTGTTCGTGTTGTTAGTCTGTTGTTCTGAATCCGTTTCTATGGAGTGAATTTTGTGTCAGAAGTTTTACATAAGCCAAAATCAAGAGCATCGCTGGCGGTCTGGGCGTGGCTCTTTCCCGGGGGGGGGGGGGGGGGGGGGTTTCAGAGCACCTGTCAGTCCAAAAGTCAGTGACCAATAGAGATTCAAGGTGAATGCCTTCATCTAGGACCCTCCTACCCGTGAAAAGTGTTTCAAAAGTCAGAAACAAAACTAAAACGAAGCAACGATTCCAAAGCAAAAGTCCTTATTGGAAAAATAAATGTAAATAAATAGAATAAGTTCATAGTTTCATAAAAGATGTTTTCACCCCCACAATATAAAGCTTCTGCCCTTGTTATAAGACCTAGAGCCTGTATACGGTGCCGTGTAACGTACAGAGCCTGGCTCGCTCCGAGCGCAGCGTCCCAATTTGCTGTTAACCCACATTCTCCTCCACTCTTCTGTTCCTGCCAGAGTCTGGTGTCCTGGCCTCCTTTCCCTTCCTCCGCTGCTCAGAATCAAGAGTTTTCAAACACTGCCTTGGTCAGGGACTCTGTCACCGTCGGAAATAGCCTCTCGCTCCCAGGCCACTGTCCTTAGGCCTCTCTCCTCTTCCAGACACCAGCGGACACTTTCCTTTCTGTTTGTCCAGTACAGAGAGAGACAGAGAGAGAGAGGTTTGTGAGTGAGATACTTAGTTTGTTTCACAAGGTGCCTCACCTTTTCTGTCAACATTCTGCCTAAAATAACAAGGATTAAACAGAATGTTTCTGTCCCACATTAAATACACCTTAATTTCCACAGCTGTTGTATTCTTATGCCGAGGTGCTAAAACGTTTTGGCTGCACAGTTTAAGGTGGAATGGAAAATTAGCACCATTAGCACCATTAAAGGTGGACTGGTGCCAGGCAGTTTAAGGTGGCACTGACAGTTCTGCTCAGAAGCTCAGAGGCCAGAATGTGTTGTATATCTATGATCTGTTTTTCTGACTCTTGGTTTTTATAATTTTTTTTATTTGGGTTTTGTTTCAGCCACAAATTTTCATTTCACTTTTGACTCGATCTGCTGCAGCTTTCATTTCCTCACACGCCCTGGACTTACCGTCCTAACCCTCTGCCCAGGTGCCGTTCTCCAGAGAGTGGGACGAAGCTGTGAAATTGCGTCTGTCCGACCCCGAGCTTGTGTTGTGTGCAATTAGACGAGATAATCGGTCCGATTTAACCTCCCGCCGCAGCGTGACGTCCGTAATTGCCTCAGCACTTCAGGATCATTTCAGAACTGGTTCCCATTCAGGAGGAAAGTGGTCTGCGTCCTAATTCTCGGAGAAAGGGTTCAGCATCTCCTTCTGGTGATTGAAGCACACGTCCAGAATAAGTAATGTCTGCAGTGGAATACAACACAAGTCCTTGACAGAGCTCCTGGACACAGACACTGTCCAGAAGTTTGTAGACACCGCTTTTTAACAAAGGACTTCAGCTTCTTTAAGGTTAACCACAGCCTGACAGCTCACACAGCACCACATTATGATGCTAAAAGCGAGTGGTGCTGGAGGAGCAGAAAAGTTAAAAAGCGAGGGAATTAAGACGGTTCTGCACCGTTCAGAAGAGTAGCTAGTCTGCTAGGCTAAGATAAGTGAAGCTGAAAGTGCTAAACACCACAGCACACACCGTGTTCCAGCAACTGAGGCTCAAATCTCACACACGTTTAGAGATAAAGCCTCATGTCTACAACGCAGAGTCCACTGAAGAGACTTCTGTTTTGTTTGTTTTCAGATTCCTTCCTCTCTGTTTTAAACCCAATTTTGTGCTAAACTCACAACTGCGTAGAGCTACTGGGCTTTGGTTATTTTTTCCCCACCACCCGTTTTCAGAGTGTCACATCACCAATCAATGAGCTCCCACAGCGCCCCCTCCTTGTGGCTCTGATAAACACAGAGGAATGAACTCATTTGTCAGTGTAGTGACTAGACATTCGCAGAACAGAAATCTGACACACCCCACACGTTTTCATTTTAAGATACCGTTATAGCCCCAACCCCACTACCTAGCTATAAACACCCATAAAAATACGCTCTACTCCTGCAGGTGGATCACACTGACTCCTCTCAGCGTGAGCGTAAAGGAGTGACGTTGAAATGGAAAACTTCTTCAAAAACACAGATCTTGAACTTTTACACTGCATTTCCACTCCTCTGACTCCAATACACGCTCTAGTCCGGGAGGAAATGTTACCTGATATCTGCAAAGCTGACATTCTCTCTCTCTCTCTCTCTCTCTCTCTCTCTCTCTCTCTCTGTGTCTCTCTCTCTCTCTCTCTCTCCCCCCGCGTCTCGACCATGGGCTGGAGCAGTCGAGTCAGAGTTTCGACGTTTGACTGACGTGCCGTCTCGCCGTGCACTTTTTAAAACTCTGTGGTATTTGTCATGAAAAGTGGTATCGGCTTTCTAATCCTTGCTCTCTGTATGTAGGCCATCCTCCGAGCCGTGACACTTCATAATCTCTGGCTCTTCCCGCCCTTTTTCTCCTGAGAAACTAATCCAGACTCACACTCTCTTTTCTTCTTCAGCTGCAGAAACTGTTAAAGGGCCAGTACCCTGTATTTCTTCATTTGATTTTTTCCTAGAGCTGCGTGATACTGGAAAAAAAAACTCACGTTGCAATATTGTGATATTTAAAATGAAAAGAAAAAATGTCACTCACGGGGCGGCACAGTGGCACAGCAGGTAGTGTTGCAGTCACACAGCTCCAGGGACCTGGAGGTTGTGGGTTCGATTCCCGCTCCGGGTGACTGTCTGTGAGTACTTGGTGTGTTCTCCCCGTGTCTGCGTGGGTTTCCTCCGGGTGCTCCGGTTTCCTCCCACAGTCCAAAAACACACGTTGGTAGGTGGATTGGTGACTCAAAAGTGTCCGTATGTGTAGCCCTGTGAAGGACTGGCGCCCCCTACAGGGTGTATTTCCGCCTGCCACTCAATGATTCCATGTAGGCTCTGGACCCACCACGACCCTGAACTGGATAAGCGCTTACAGATAATGAATGAATGAATATCACTCACATAAAGTCTGTGGTCTTGACAGTTCTGAGCATTTTCTCAACTCCCCTGTCCCCCCTCCACCGCTCTGCACTGTTCAGGCTGTAGAACAGAGTCTACAGATTCGGTCTCTTTTGTCAGTAAGATGTGTGCAGATAAATATAAAGCCAGACCCATCCATGTGAAATTGCACGTCCTGCACTGTGACTGTTGAGCACATTCTCATCACGATGACGATGCTGAATCGATATATTGCCCGGCCCTAGTGGCCCTAGTTAGTTCTTGTGCCTGATTTTCTCACTTTATGCATGTTTTTATGCACCAAGTCCAGCCATAATTTATTTTTAGTCATTTTTCAGACCTCTCTTTGCTGTTTTTCCTCAGTATTTAGGACCTATGCATACAAATCATCTCTGTCCTGATTGGATATATCCCAAGGATTGAAGCACTCAACGTATATTCTGCCGGAGTAGCTGGTGGAGGGATATGTGTTGGTTTTTGTGACATGAAAAGAAGAAACGAACCTAGAAAACAGATACTTTTTACAGAATAGATGCTGTATTTGTACGTTAAAGCATTTACAGTGTTTATACACTGCAGAAAACCGTTTCTAAAAGGTAGAAATCATTATATGACATTGGATATGTGGTAATTATATTAAAATATTGACGAAGAAGTGTAGAATTAATGGTTTAACATGTGGAATTGTGTTCGATGAGGAGAATTTACCTGTTAAAATGAATCAAACTAGAACCCTGAGCCATGTATTGCTCATGATATTGATTTAAGATGAATGGGATTTCACTCCTGAGTGAGTTGCAGTGTGACTGCTGTGTAATGCTCCATGTAGGTCGTGTTAAATCAGACCTGGTCCACTTTTACCTGCCGTTTGAGTGCAGCGTATGTGTCCTTGTTTTTTAATAAGTCATGAATTCAGTTTCCCATGACTATGGGCCCTTTAACGGAACACACAAGGTGTGTGTTGCAGGATCCGAGGGTCTCCCGAGGCGGTCTCTTTGTGCTGCTGAGCCGTGACTCACACACATGTTGTGTTTTTTTTATTTTTTTTTGCCCATTGTATCGAGCTCAGATGTTCTTTATGATTGAAGACTTAAAGGGCTCCGCTCTGGCAGCTCTTCAGATGTGGCCTTGTTAGGATCTGGGTTTTCTGCCTGCGTTTGTGACTGCGTTCTGTGAGTAATGGACTAATCAGCGCCTCGTCAGCTTAAAGGCACAACCCAATATCACTCGCCCTGGAGAGATACTGGGGATATTGTTCTCTCTCTCTCTCTCTCTCTCTCTCTCTCTCTCTCTCTCTCTCTTTCTCATACACACAGAGACACACACACACATGGGGCAGTGTGCGACCCACCACCCACAAACTGGGCCTGAGGTGCTCCAGGATAAAGACAAACGAGTCTCGAAGGAAGGGATTCGCCTCTGTCCTAAACCCATCCTCCTGCAAACATACTGATGCACAGATAAAAATAACAACTACGGAAGAATTACGAGCAGACGTAGGAGTTGCAGAAGTCTCAGCACACCCTGAGTGACCTGTACTTGTAAAAATGTAAATACTCACAGAGCAACTCTGGTCACCTAGGGCCCTGTGAAGCCTGTTTTTTTCTTTAAGAAAATAACTACAACTAAACAAACAGTAAACAACAATGGCATGTACTATGTATTAAACGCAATTGCTACTCTGATTTAACAACAGTACTGCGCTAAAGCACCACTTTTATTCACTTTTACAGCACTGTCCTGAAAGGACAAGGATTGGTTTCCTACCCTCCCCTAGAAGTTACATAGTGCAGTTTCTGCAGTGCTGAACCCAGAGTAGCAACGACAGAGGCTCTATTTTCCCTGTTACAGCTCAGTGGAGCATCACAGTGATTATGAAGATGTAATTTTACGGAAAAAATACTACCTAGTGTTGCTTTAATGTACCTTGCGTGCGAGCCAAACATCGTCTACAACCAGAAAACATTAGCAGAGCTTGCATATGTATTAAATGTGCACAGATATTGCATAAACTGCAAAACTATGTCGCTCAGAACTGTGTGAGTGTTTGTAAGAACTTGCATTTCCGTCGTTGTACTGGAATTCCATTTTTATTTCACAGTTCTGTCCGTGTTCTCCCTACTTAGCATACACACTTATTACGAGTACGGTGTTGTCCAGAATGGACTGGCCACCCACACAGAGATGTTAGTGTCCGCCACAAACCTGTCACAGAGGAGCGCTGCTGTTTAGCGTAAGCGTTTATTAAATAACGCCTGTTACGAGGCCGATATTCAGGGACTCTGTCCATTTTGTGTTGTGTGTCGTCTCGGCAGGAGAGATGGAAATATTTGATTAGTCATGTAAACACCATCAGACTCTTGGCAGATCGTCTGGAGCCGGAGCGGAGCTGGAGTCGAGCCGATGGACGAGAGCAGATGGTCAGGAGTGGGCAGCGCACCTGTCCACAGCCCTCGCCGAGCAGAGACCACCGCTTACCACCGGCTTATACCATAACACACGCTCTCGCTCTTAAAGGGCCCATACCATAGAAACCATAGCATTTACAGATCACGGCTTTAGTGACGTCAGCAGTTCAGCTCCGCCCCCTCACCCTGTTTTTGCGAGGCTGCCAATCAGAACACTGCTTGTTTAATCTCCACAGTGAGAGTATGAAACAGTAGGACACTGGAGCAGCTTCATATGAGCCTAAGGTCAACACGCTCAATGCCAAGCGTCACTAGAGTGACATAAAGCCCTTCAGCTCCATCCAGCGCCCCGGGGATGAGTTGAAGTGCTGTTTATGGTCCGTAACTAGTTATACTGTAGGGTTTAACCGCGGTGAAGTTTGTGTTTAAATGCTGTTAAAGCCCCAAAGCTATGATCTGCGCTCCTGGCTCTTAGGTGGAGTCTTCGGAGGAAATGCTGGACGAGCAGGTGTCCAGAACCCTGAGGCCGCTTTGCGAACTGTGGATGTGGGGGTGTTTTCTCAGACTCTCTTCTCCTTCCCTTGGCGTCTGCTCTCAGATCAGCCATATGGCAACAAAGAGACGTTTTCTAGGTCAATGAGGAATCATAACGCACAGATCTGAGACTTTAGCATCGCTGATATTGATCCAGAGAGAGAGAGAAAGAGAGAGAGAAGCCCTTCTGGACTCATCTGTGTGTGTGTGTGTGTGTGTCTGTGTGTGGTCTGTGTAATATCTTAATGGGGTGTTTAACGATGGCCTGTCATTGGGTCACTGATGCCCCCCCACCTTCCCCTGCTGGTGCCTTGTGATTTTTGGCTGTTGGTCAGAGGTTGACCTTCATTTGATGAGTGTTTGTTTCCTTCATTGACCCTGAGGGTCCTTGGCAGGGTTTAATCCCTGAACTGCTGCCCACTGCTCGGTAGAGACACTGGGTTGTCAGTGCCAGGGTTGAGTTTAGGAGTATTGATCGGTTGCCGTATCGATTGATTACAAATGTTCAGTTCAAGGCATGGCACAGTGACGAGGGAAAGTCGTGTTAAGGTGTTTTTAATTGTTAATCACTCTTTGTGCTCTTTCTTTCATTAATTAAGGGCTTATTGCACATCATTACAATGCAATTTGGAGTCACACACACACACACACACACACACACACACAAAAGTGGTTGGGGCGGCGAACACGCGGAGCAACCTCCTGTTTGTAACCCGAGTGTTTATCTGTCTCTCCTCAGGTCGTAGCCTATGATTGTGTGAGAGTTTGTGGAGTTGAGCGGGGACCGAGGAGGAGCAGTGCCAGTCTGGAACATGGTGCCTAGTATCTGCCCGTCAGTGCCCTTCCTGCCCAACCAGCTCTGTGTCCTGCTACTGCTGGGCTTCGTGGCCTTCTCCTCGCAGGCAGACAGTAAGTACACACTCATTTCTGTCTAACGACGGCCTCGCTGCCTTTAGCCATGATGCAGTTGCTCTGCTTTGTGCGTGGGGGTAGAGGAGGTGGGCGGAGCTCTAATCCAGCAATTGTTGGAACAGCCAGTAGGAAAGATAATAATAATAATAATATGTTTAATTTATGTAGCACCTTTCTCTCACTCATCAATACTGGAATATATACAGTATACACAGTACCAGTCACAAGTTGGACACATCTTCTCGTTAGTCATTGGTGGAATAGGGCTGGTCACTGTGTAGAACCGTGCACCTGCACTTACCTCTGCACAACCAAGTTATGGTCTCAAACACATTAAGAAGGTGAGCAGTTCTACAAATTAACTCTTGACGAGGCCACAGCTGTTCACTGAAAACCATTCCAGGTGACGACCTCATGAAGCTGATTGAGAGAACGGCAAAGCTTTGAAGTATCTAAAGTATTAAACGTTCTAGTTTGTTTAATCAGTGTGTTCCATATTCTCTGACACCGCAGAAAAATAACAAAAAACAAAAAGTATTGAATGAGAAGATGTCCAAACTTTTGATGGGTACTGTAAGTATCATATAGTTTTTTTATTCCTAGTAATTTTGGAGCATTTCAATTGGTCAGTTCGTCATGAAATGTGTGAAGGACAGCTGCGGTCTTTAAATGATGTAGTAAACAAAAAATTGACAAAAATAGACAGTGAATTATATGTAGGGCTGGACAATATGGCCAAAATTTATTGGCACCCAATGATTCCAGGTAGGCTCTGAACCCACCGCGACCCTGAATTGGATAAGCGCTTACAGATAATGAATGAATGAATGATTTTTAAATGAAGGGCGCTGAACTGATGCCTAAAGTCACCATGCTCACGCCAAGCGCTGGCAGGAGGGGTGTAAAGCTTTCTAGCTCTGGGCTCTGGAGCAAACTACGTTTGGGATGAAATCCAGAACAGACCTCACTAAAGTTTGTAAATGAATGCTATCAAATCCTGACAGCAATGGTGGGGCATGTGTTGTAACGAGCATCAAAGAGATTTGGAGCTGGTGTGGACTAGTTCTGGATCAGCCCAGTGCCCTCCTCTACACCAGCTTGTCTACACGTCTTTAAATGGGTTGTAACTATAAACACAGACAATATTCATGCTTCAAGGTCACTGGTGTGTATGTTTGGACTTCTGCTGAGTGTCATCTCATTCGTGTTTACACATAACAGTGTGTCGTACAGTGTCGAATCAGCCCTAGAGTCTAGTTAAGGGTGAATCCCGTCTCTTCCCCTTCCCCCTTGTTTTGGAGTGTCCTCTTGCCCCTTGGAGTTGAGTTACAGGGTGAAGTGGTTAAAATCTTCCACTACGAAACAGGACGACCCTTCAAGACCCTGATACGACATCAGAACACAAATGAAAAAGAGCAGCGCTTCATTCCCGGGCGACTAGCGGTGCTCTGTAGCAGCTCTGCACCAGTCTGCAGTGATATCAGAGGAGCTGCTGGAGTTTAGTTAAATGGAGAGCCATTTATTGTGTGATTATGGAGCTGAATTCAGATTCTTATTCTGCAGCTTTGTGTTTGAAGCTTCCAGTTCCATCTTAAATTCTGTAGCAGTGTCAGGTGCAGGAATGTAGTAAAGGGCCATAATCCACTGAAACTACATTAAACTAAGAGACTCCACTGGTGATCACAGTGCTTAAAGGAGAAAATACAGACATCTGTGGGTTCTTTGGTCGCTGCTCAGCGTCTCGCTGGTGATTCACAAGGTGTCACAACCCTCCGTTTGAAGTGTGACTCTAACTGAAAAATCTTAGTTTGAAGGGCATTTACAGTCCACCCCACCCCTCTATCCCAACGAGAACGGAGACCCCCGGCCCTCGGCAACACGGTGATCTCAGCAGTGTTGCCATCTGTGTCCTGTCGTCCTCTGGAGTGACCGTTAAGACGGTGGAGACGTGGGGTCAGGTTCGAGTCACAGAGTCATTTAATTCAGCGCCTGACCTCCGCACGCTGTCAGAAGCATTCTGTAAAAACAGCTCACACTCTTCCTCACAGAGCTGGGCACTCTCTCTCTCTCTCTCCCCCATCCCACACAGCTCTGAACGTTCAGTAACGTGGCGAGGGTCACCTTCAAGTGTCCTATTCCAGGGCTGACAAAATGTACAGCCATTACAGGCCACAAAGATGTTCAGCAGCGTTGCACTTGTGAAGATATTTACTTAAAAATGTACATGTCTTACATTTTCTTATCTTTTTTTGCATTTATTTTATTATTATTTTTCTGATTGTAGCTGCTGTCTCATCTCTTATCTGCCGATATAAAATCTTAGTAGTCTTATGTATTCTCACTTATATTTAGTCTTACATATAATCGAAGATAATATAATGCTGTTATATGTTACTCTACCTTTAAGTTGCATATATTCAAATATGATCGGCTCTGATTCTCTTTCATAAAGCAGCCCAACACTCCGTATAACTTCACACTAAAGAGCAGGTTAGGAAGGCAATGCACAGGTGTTGTGACATCACAAATACAGTAATCCCTCGCTACTTCGCGGTGAATACAAAGTGCCACCTTGTGGAGAGTTTAAGGCTAAGAGTGAGTGAGTGAGGGAGGGAGGTAGGTCTAAGGTCTAAGGTCTAAGATGATCCGTGTCTGACACATTTTATAACTTCAGCACAGATGGGAGGGGCTAACCTGCGCTAGGTTGAGCAGGTGGATGTTTATGAATTAAAGATGTCTCAGGGGGGTCTCAGGGTGGTCTCACGGTAGAGTTATTCTTCAAAGCGCTCATATTTCACTTTTCATTTTATAATTTTGGGGACAAAATGTGCTGAAATGAATCGTTTTGCCGAGGAGGATAAAAAGGTCACACTGAGGAACAGCCTACTTGTTATTCCTTGATCATTCTAAGTGCTTCCCCAAGTGGATAAAGACTGTTTACAGAGCAAATGTTACCCCCCTCTCCCACACACACACACACACACACACACACACCACACACACACACACACACACACACACACACACCACACACACACACTCCCTGCTCAACTCTGCTCATCACCATAATTGGTTCAGTCCCTTATGCTCGATACTCACACATTCCTGCTCGGTTCATTAACATAACACATTGCTCCCTCATTAGTCCAGTCTCACGCCGCTGTGACTGACCACTGCAGGAGCTGCTGATGGACTACAGACCGCCCGCTTTGTCCCCGGAAGACCCACTGACCTTCTCCCTGCCCTTTAATCCTCTCTTCTCCTGCAGTAATGTGATACCATGCTTCTGCTTTCTACCAAGTCATGGTTATTATCCAATAATATCTAAATATCTCCAGTTTTATTTCCATTTTGAGCAAGAAGTTAGATGAGAGAGAGAGAGAGAGAGAGAGAGAGAGAGAGAGAGAGAGAGATGCCTGAGCCAGTATGGAGTATTGTTTCCCATTAACAGAGCCAGGGATGTGTATAAACACAGGAGCTTTTTCCAGCGCAAAAAAACAAAGCAGAGAGACCACCATAAATGGTCATTAAGTTCAAGGTTACACAGTCTCTCTCTCTCTCTCTCTCTCTCTCTCTCTCTCTCTCTGTAGGATGGTCCTCTCTTCATATTGGCATCTTTTGCCTACCAACAAATCTGGGCAGTTAGCATTCTCCTCCAAGTGTGTTTGTTGAGCTGCTATGACATTATTTTAGCACTGTTTTTGTTATTGTTTCTTTGTGACATCACAAAATCACATAATTCAGAACGGCCTGTATGAGCTCGGCGGTGCACTTTGAAACATTTAAATAGTAAAATATGATAAGAGCTCTTTAAAGGCAGCACATAAAACACATCTGAAGCTTTTATATTTAGCGGAATGCTTTAGGGATTGTTTCTGAAGCTGGAGAAGTTTAAAACTGAAAGCTGTCGGGATCCAGAGAGCATCTAAAACGCTGTTTAATTATGGATTGTTTCACTTTCGGCTTTAAACATTTCCCTGTAGAGGACCCGCGCCGCTCGCTTCAGACAGAAGCAGAAACTTGGGGCCAGGACTGACTTCAGAAGTTTTCTGGAAGTGGACGACAGCGTGTGAGGTCAGATCTGTCGTACTCCTCGCTGTTGTGATTCAGGATGCTGCTGGATAAAAATACCAACCCTAAACAGCAGAGTAAGCAAACACAGCTCCAGAAATAGTCTGGGGTTTAAAATATTGACGACCACAAACAGTGGGTTGGAGTGTGGTGTTGTCTGTAATCAGCGGAGGACTGGGAGGGAGCCGAATTACAGGGTGGAGCCACCAGCTCAGCCTCCACCCAGAAATACTGATGAGAGAGCTGTTCTGTATTGTCTGCTCAGAGCTGTGAAGGTTCCTACGGCATTTTTTTAATTCATTCATTCATGAGTGTGGGAGACTGTCCACAGGAGTGTGTGTGTGTGACTGGGTGAGTGTGTGAAAATGTCCATATGTGTGAGTGAGTGACTGGGTGAATGTGTGAGAGTGAGTGACTGGGTGAAAGTGTGAGAGTGAGTGACTGGGTGAATGTGTGAGAGTCAGTGAGTGACTGGGTGAATGTGAGAGTGAGTGACTGGGTGAAAGTGTGAGAGTGAGTGACTGGGTGAAAGTGAGAGTGAGTGACTGGGTGAAAGTGTGAGAGTGAGTGACTGGGTGAAAGTGTGAGAGTGAGTGACTGGGTGAATGTGTGAGAGTGAGTGACTGGGTGAATGTGTGAGAGTGAGTGACTGGGTGAATGTGAGAGTGAGTGACTGGGTGAATGTGAGAGTGAGTGACTGGGTGAATGTGTGAGAGTGAGTGACTGGGTGAATGTGTGAGCGTGAGTGACTGGGTGAATGTGTGTGAGTGACTGGGTGAATGTGTGTGTGAGAGTGAGTGACTGGGTGAATGTGTGTGTGAGAGTGAGTGACTGGGTGAATGTGTGTGAGAGTGAGTGACTGGGTGAAAATGTGCTTGTTTTAGCTCAGAAACTTCTCAAAACCCTGGTAAAGCATTGCCTCTATTTTCTATTTAAAGGACGTTCCATTCAACACTGTCACCAACTCTGACTCGAGAAGCACTTTGCAACAAATCAGCGCCACTTTCTGTCGTTAATTTACTTGTGAATTACGCAGGGATTTGGTGGAATCACAGAAATGAAAGATACCCACTGCTAAATGACTTGATTATTTGAAGTACGTCAGTGAAAACATGCTGAGAGTGTTTTTGCGAGGCTGTATTTACCGAGCATAAGGAATGAGGTTTGTGTACAGCCTCCTCGGCCGGGAGTGTTTTATTACCAGACTGAAACTGCAGCTGAAGTGGTTTTAATCACGGAGACATACGTTCTGCCTGTTTAACACACTATGGCATCAATCAAACGCAGTCGCAGCACTGTGCTGAATGTCGTGAAGTGACATTAGCCGTCGTGATTGCTTTTGATTTATGACAAGCGTGCGGCAGCCTTCTGTCATCTCCCGAGCGGTGGAGGGCTCTGGGTACGTCTTTAACGCTCAAAAGACTTCGGGCGGCTTTTACACTAGATGTCCGAACGTTGCTGGAGGGATTTGATGGCATTCAGCCACATAAACTTTAACTAGACACCTCCTGTTTGGGTTCATTCAGAAGCTCTACGTCTTTTAATGTGGAACGGTGTGTTCGAGTAAGAAGCGACCGTATCTTGGTGGTTGAAGTTGAACTTTTGTGTTCATCAGAAACTCATTAGTAACTCGAGCTTTACCAATTTTGCTTTGTGTTTATCTCATGAAGTAAGTGCTTAAGTAATGTAACTGTAACAGCAAAAATAAGTCGGAGTCTCTCCACCACAGATAGAGAGAGAGAGAGAGAGAGAGAGAGAGAGAATGCTTGGTTTGTTACCTATTTACAGAGCCATGTCTGCATACAAACACCAGAACTTTTTCCACAGCAAATGGTGAAGAAATTGAATTAAAATGGCAAACATAGACATTAAAGGGACAGAGGTCTGATTTTTTCAGCACAGTGTGAACCGGTCAATCTTTTAAAATCAGCTTTAATTCACTTATATATTTTGTGTGTTCCTAGATCTGATCCGTATCCGATTTGTGGGCACGTGACGTAAATGCCTTTCAGGGACAGATTTGTTCACATTACAGACAGATACAGACCACTTACATTTATAAATATAATCTATGTTTAATATCTGAATTGATTGATGAGGATCATAATGTGAACTTGGCAAGTGCTGTATTTGAATGAAGATGCTCCTAACGCTCCATTAAAACGTCATGCTGCCTTTGTAGGTTCTGAGACGGACCCAGTGTGTATTCTGGTTCCGAGTCTGAGTCCGAGTGCGCTCTCTGGCCCCTGAAATTGCCGCAGTGGGTTTTAATGCTGTGGAAGCCGCTGTGAACTCCTTTGTACCGAGGACATGAATATCATTACGGTAGCTCTGAGGCCGTGCTCTTTTCCTGCTAACAGCGCCGCGCTATTGACCCACTGTCAGACGTCTTCAACCGTAGCGAGGGGCTCCTGACTGTTCCCGCAGTGAGCTGAGAGCTCTGTGAAGGGTCCGAGTGGAAGCCCACCTCTGCGGATCGTTGCAGTGTTATTTGTTCGGACTCGTTAAAGCAGGCCGCGCTGGTGGGCGGCGGCAAATTGGATCTTTTTTTTTTTGTCCTCCTCTTTTTAAAGCGTCCATATGGTGACCGGCCGAGATTGACGCGGATGGAAATTGATTCTTTTTAATTAAAATAACTACATCCACGATCAAGTGGCACTCGGGACACACTTCTGTTAGTGCACAGCTGTGGAGAGAGAGAGAGAGAGAGAGAGAGAGAGAGAGAGAGAGATGAGAGCTCTTCAAACTGCAGAGCAGCAGAATGACTGTGTCACTGTGATGAGGGAAGGCAGAGACAAAAATGACAAAATAGAGAGGGAAAGAAAGAGGGGGAGATGGGAGAAGGAGAGACAGGGACGAGGGAGACAGATAGAAGGAGGAAGGTGAGAGAGAGTGGGAGAAAAACTAAGTGGGGGGAGAAGAGAGTGATACATTCATGATGAGAGCTCTTCAAACAGCAGGACGATGGTGAGCTCGTGTGTGTGTGAGGGGAGAGAAAGGGAAGAAGAGTGGCAGAAGAGCAGAGAGAAATATAGAGGGATGATGGAGGGTGTCACCGTGAAAGAGGGATGAGTGAGAGAAAGGGAGGAGGATTTTGTCAAACGAGAGAGTGACTAAATGACATCAATGGAGGTGACAGAGAGAGATAGTGAAAGGAGAGAAAGGAAGAAAAGACGGAGAGCGCGAGTAAAGGAGAGATCTTGAAATAGCGATGGAGGGAAGAGAGGATGAGATGGAGAGAAAAGAGATTGAGGGAAAGAGAGAGCACGCTCTTGAAACAGCAGAGTGGCGGAGGGAGGGAAGGGTGGACAGAGGTTAATGATGTGAGATTAATAGCTTAATTATGCGCTCGATACTGAGGCCTCGGGCTCTCGTCCAAACCATCCGCCGTCAGGACGACAAGATCATCCCGCGTCCTTCACGGAAAACGATAGGAAAGGACAGAAAACTGTCATAAAAGCCACATAAAAGACATAAAAACCATAAAGCTCATCCACACACGTCTCTCACGCTCACACACACTGCTACAGGAGTTAACACACACAGTGTGGCCAGAAATCACAGACAGTGGTGTATAACAGCTTAATTAATTAAATCTAATTGTAGGGTATTATTAATAATTAAAAGAATAATTTAAATATTTTAGTATATTTATTGCACATTCATCACGTTCTATAACTGACATCAGTTACTTCCTACTATTTCAAGTGCTCACGCAGGTTGTATGCACATAACGCATTTGTTAGTGGTCCTAATGTTTTGGCTTGTCTGTGGGTTATCTTAATTTTGTGGCATACCCAGAAGAATTGGCGATATTCACATCATTTTTGGGTGGTTGTAATGTTTTGGCTGGTATGTGAGTGTTATTAATTTTTCGGCTCATGTGTCTGTGTGTGTGTGTGTGTGTGTGTATGTGTGTATGGGTGTGCTGCCAGGAGAGTGGGGGTCTGTTAAGGTGGCGTGTTAATAGCGAGGCCCTCGGCTGCTTGTGTTCAGATTCCAGTCGCTCTGTAATTACACATCACTTGTGGTGAGACTTCAAACCATTCCGCCTTAAAAACACAGCAGAGCCCGAGGAGGGGGCCGTGAAAGCCCTGTCTCTGAGGGTGGGCTTCACCAGGCGACAGGGGGGGGGGGCTTGTTTTAAGGCGGCCATGTGACGTAATGCGTATTAACTCGCTCCGCGCTCGTCCCGTAGGCGATGTCCCTCTAAAATCTCCAACCGTACCAGCCCTCGGAACGTCTCCCCTCGTCCCCTGAGGGGCCCTCAGCCCTTTCCCTACCCCCCCAAAACAGCAGCCAGCCACACTCAGCCGTGCCAAGGTGACAGCTGCCCTTTAACTAACCGCCTCCACAAAACCCTGCCGCCTTAAAAACTCCCTCAGCTGCTTATGCATGAGTCCAGGGAGACCTTAAAGTCTGGGGATGAATACAGAGCGCTGTTTTAATAAGCGCAGGGACACTTTCTGTTTTAATGCACAGACCGAGCTGAATTATTTTCCTTCTCAGGAAAACAGCCAAGGAGAAAGGCTCTGGAACTGAATTTAGGATTTCAGGACTTTTATTTTGTTGTAAATACTTTTAAATGTGTTGTTGTGTGTGTTTACTTGTTTATTGTGCCTTTGATATCAAACACAACATCACCTGATTTCACATCAAAAGTAAGCTCAAGTTTATTGTATGAAGCTGAATAGCACCCCCTTGTGGATCAGTTTTTAAACGTGAGTGAGTATGTGTGTAAGTTCCATGAGGTACTCATCCAGTCACTCATACACACACCCGTGTACAGTTTCACGCGTGTGACCTAGTCACTCACACACACACACATGTGGGCAGTGTCACACACTCACCCTGTCATTCGCACTCATACTTGTGGACACTTTTACACACTCACTCAGTCACTCACACACACTTATGTACAGTACTCCACCTACAATCGTGTGTGTTTGGTCTGTGGGAGGAGAGCAGATCACATGGAGGAAACCCACACAGACACAGGGAGAGGGTGCGGGTGGTTGGGTGAGGTTTAAGCCCCGCCCCCTGCTGTTTGTCGGCAGGTTGTGATTGCGATGAAATGAACAAGTCTCAGAGGGAAATGTCAGGTGAGCTCACGTTACGCGTTACGGCTTAACCTTTCAGAACATTTCCAATCTGGTGATTTCATGCCCCCTTAATTCTTCTTTGTGCCCGAGTAGCCACAACCTTTCAGATAACGTGTGTGTGTGTGTGTGTGTGTGTGTGTGTGTGTGTGTGTGTGTGTGTGAGTGTGTGGGTTTTGGCCCTGCTCGGTTGTTTTTGCAGCGTTGGTGTTGACACTCCCCACAGAGTCATCAGGTCCCTGATAAGATCTGCTGACTGCACCGCTCTGAGTCCTGAGCCATGTTTGTGTGGATGGAAAAAAACTAGGAAGATAAACATTATATTCAAGGCACATTTATACATGCGTCTATTAAAGATACATAAACATGTGACTCCATGTTTGTGGATGTTTCGTTTACTACATCATTTGAACACAGCAGCTGTTCTTTACACTGTGAAAATGTCATGATGAACGGACCAATAGAAATGCTCCAAAATTAACTGGAAGAATATCTTTTTACGTTGACTTCCATTGAAAGTCAAGTTTCTCCTTCTCCTGTAAAGTTACTGTTTTGGATATGAATGCTTTTAAATGGACAGCGACGACATATTATTTAAAATAAATTTAAAAAATGGTTGTGTTTAATTATTATTTATTGTTTTTAAAAAAACGGCAGCGTTAAATGTTACAGCATTGTTACTATAAAGAAATGTGTATACAGTGGGTCCTCGACTTACGACGTTGATCCGTTCCTACGTTACGTACATTCTGTACGTAAATAACATACTGTGAGCACTTATCCTATCCTAACACCTATCCTCCTCGGTACCGAGCCGCGTAACCGTGTATTCTTCCGCCGCGCACACCAAACACGAAGTTCGCGTTACGACGTTTACGACGCAAAACCACTTAAGTCGAAACAAGGCTTTATACAGTAAACGGGAGATGTGTCGTAACCACGAAACCTTGCAACTCGGAACTGACGTAACCCCGAGTAACTAATTTGGAACCAGTCTACACATTTCCACCAACATAAATTGGTTTGGGTTAATACCCAGCTCGAGTTAAAGAAGATTTTGAGCACGAACCGTGATGGAATCCGTGGGTGAGTCGAGATAAAGAAGCTCCAGAAAGAGCTCACAGCCTCAAATAATGGCGCAGTGGAGCTGGACAGGTCCTTTACAGAGCGTTATGTCTTCCTCGATGGTGTTCTGGGTAAAGAACAGAAAACCTCAGTGTATCAGACTTTAATGGTATTCTCTGAGTGTGTGTTTAAGAATCAGACTCCACTCGGTTCTGTGGAGACTGAAAGACCCTATTGTTCCTCCACCACAGTGAGGTAATGAGTTTGTGAGGATTTCCCGGGTCAGTTCTCCTTCTCTCTTTGATCCGGTATCACGTCCACGACGGAGAGGAGATAATGAGTGGAGAACGGCCGCGTCGGACAGCGGTTTAAAGGCTGAGTAACACTAAACCCGTCATGTGATACGGTTTAGCCCCGTTAGCGGGAGGCACTGTCTTATCTTTATCCAGAATCCTCAAAGACGTATGAGACAGCGCTGAGGGAATGTGTTAGGAGAGAGGTCCTTCACTTCCAGAACAGACATAGCAGGGGACAGATTTGCTAGAACACCCACGTATCGTGAAGACTTTTATTCGTTTGTTCATTTGTTTGTTTGCACAATATAAACAAACAATTAAACCAGATCAGCTATATTCTATATTTTGATTTGAAGATGTGATTATCACCCCCTTGTGGAGCAGTTCCTACACATGACTGAGTGAATGAGGGCGTGAGTGAGTGAGTAAGAGCATGAGGGAGTGAGTGAGGTGTTGTTAGAAGCCAGCTTCTTGAGGTGCTACGTGTCTTAAAGGAAAAAAAACAGAAACAACTTTATACAAAAATGATATGCTACCCTCCTCCAAAAGTTACAAACTGTGGTTTCTAGAGCGCTAAGCCCAGAGTAGCAATGACAGAGGCTCTATTCTCACTATTACAGCTCAGTGGAGCATCACAGTGATTTTGAAGCTGTAATTCTAAGGTTAAGAATTTAAATACCCCCTCACGGTCCTCATTCCCACCAGAGCAGCATGCTTTAGCTTAGACTCCTAATCTACAGACTTAATAATCACACACCGACCTCAAACCCAGTGAAAGAGGCCTGCTCTTCTGGTGATGTGGGGTGTCTGTAAATATGGGCAGAACATGCTCTTCAAGACGGTCTCATGGTGTTAGAAACCATTTAATCAAGTCTGGTAGAAATTACTTAACAGCTCCACACCTTTCCACAAATTCCAGGAGTGTGTTTTACAGCGGGGTCAGGGAACAGAGTCTGGGAGAACCAGACCGAGCCGTGGGAAGGAAAACCCAACCCTGAATGTCTTGTGTTTTACTAAATAACCAGAGTTTCTCAGTTTTGTTTCTCGCGATCGCACATTGGCAGCGAGCTCATAATTCAGAGCGAAGACGGCTGTGTTCTGTGATGTTTTGGCAGGAGGTGAGAGAGAGAGAGAGAGAGAGAGAGAGAGAGAGAGAGAGAGAGAGAGAACAGCTGGAGGATCCATTTTCCTGCTTGAGTGTTGAGTAAAAAGCATTTTATCTGAAAATTGGTTTATCAGCTGTGGAGAGCATGTCAGCAGTTGTTAAAATGAAGCAGATGGATCATAACGACACAGAAACACATCTCAAACACATTTAACCCCTAAAATCACCAGCTCTAACAAACACGGCTGTCACTGTATGTGCATTACTACTGACTCCTGACTCCTGTTTTATCATGGGATTAATTACCTAAATATTGTTCTGTTGTATTTTGAGACTAAATCCAAGCCCCACATCAGTGTTCCCCCACTGTCTAAACAGCCCTGTTCAGAGCGGCCGCTTTCTGCGCCTGTTCCTTTAAATGATAATGAGTCACTCGCTGTTCGCCCTCACCCTGAGCGCACAGCAGTGAGGAGCGAGGATTAAGAAGCAGTTTTTGCCCGGTTCTCTTTCTTCTCTGTTCTCATTTAGTGCTCTTCCTTCTCAGCACACATTAACCCCGTCTTTGCGCTCTCACGTAAACGTGTAAATCCAGCGCTGTGATTGGACAGACTCTAGAAGTGGGGCAGACGTTAGAAGTGGGGCAGACGTTAGAAGTGGGGCAGAATCAGAACGGCTCAAACATCTGGAATGTCTTCTTCCAGCGAGCAGCAGGTGTCACAACTTCTTCTGAAGTGAAGTAACATCAGCAGGGACTTCTTTTATGACCTTCATAAATGCTTGTGGATGTGCTGTGTAGTTTTTGAGACTCCTCCTACAGTAGTGTTTGAATGTCTTGTATTCTGTAATTATAATAACACAAATACACAGAGTAATAGCTGTAGACCTGTAAGGGTTAAATTCTCCCCCCTCCTCAGGGGCTTCATGACGCCACATGAAGTTTCATTACCCGCGCGGACGTCAGGATACGGTTACATTAATGTTCCTCTCTGAGGGATAACTGCACTCAGCGCGTTTGTCTCTTTAATAATTCACTGGAGCCGGAAAAGTGTCCAGAGCAGCTGCTACACTCAGTCATCGCTGAGACCCAGACGTCCCGGGGTTTATTTTTCTCCTCTGTATGTTTAAAAACGTGTTTATTTTCATGCCTGTACAATGCTGAGCTCCTGCAAACGCAGAGTGAAGAAAATGCAAGCAACAAACAAACACTTTTTATTTAAACACTTGTTATTCGTTCATCCATTCAGTCGTTATCTGTGCTTTATACAGTTCAGTGTTGTGATGAGTCTGAAGCCTTTTTGCAATCATTGGACACAAGGCAGGAACACACACTCACACCTGTGGATGGTTTCACACACTCACCTCACTCAACCCTCTCTGAACAGAACTTTTCCCTGTTATCGCGTGTTTTCTGACTTAGACAGCATTCAGAAAACTGATTGGTGGTGGTGTTTCACCGTGTGTTTGTTGTTATCTTCAGTCGGTTTCCTAATGTTTATAAAGCCCTAGTGTCTGTAAATAAGTAACTAAAACAAACTGTCTCGGTCCGGTATGCTAGGCTTTCTCGCTCTCTATTTGCGGCAGAGAAGTCTTGACAATGGAGAGAACTCCAGATGTTGAAAAGCACAAACGTAGATGAGGATATTGCTCTATTCCTGCTCCATAAATGGGTGATATACAGCGGAACCTCTACTAACGAACGCCTATACTAACGAACTTTCCAAGATACGAACCGGGCATTTGAATATTTTTTGCCTCCACCAACAAACCGGCGTCTAGAAATGGCCACTGACCCCAATCGGCGAGTCTCCCAGCGCGCCCAGACTTGAGTGAGCTTTTAAGATTAGCAAATTGTAGCTTTAGCAATTTAGCATTAGCATAAATAGCAGACATCGAAATTTGTGCTAAGTTAAGCCGTATCTACGCTTCGTCTCCCCACATTCACTCACCCCCCACCTCCCGTCATACAGCCAGTGCCTGTGTTACTCCTCCAGCCAGTCGACACGTCTTCAAGGTAGTGATATGTAACCACTTACAACTTTTTTTATTTCTTTTTTATTACGGTTACCACTGTATTTTATTTTTATTAATGCTACATGTATTTTTTTACTAATTTGAGAGTGTTGTAAACATATATCAGTGCAAAAAGAGTGACTCTCGGGGTGTGGGCAGGAACGCGTTAATTGCTTTTCCATTATTTTAAATGGGGAAAATTGACTCGAGAAACTAACTTTTCCACTTACGAACCGGGTCACGGAATGGATCAAGTTCGTAGGTAGAGGTTCCACTGTACTTATTTTTGCTGTTTCAAATCACTTAAGGTGGAAATGTCTCCAAACTCTGCATTACCGAACGTGCTACAAAACTAATTAACTCGAGTTACAAATGACTTTCTGTGGTAATTCAAACAGTGAACACAAACTCACAGTGAAGTTGTCAGCCACGAACAAACAACAGCCTTTTTACCCTCAAACACGCCATTCCAACTTAAAAGATGCTTAGCTTCTGAATGTAAACAACCAGTAAGAACTGAGATTACCTACAATTTTAGACGCTGAACAGGAGGATTTCCCTAATATATTCCTGATTATATATTCCTATATTCCGTAATATTCCTGATTAAAATGCGCAGAACGGCAATTTTCAAATGCTCAGGGTGTGTTCACTTATTTTCAGAAGATCTACAAAAACATGAGTTTCACTGTACTGCACTCGAGCATAATCACATTTATCATCACAGCTGTAAAACATTAAGCCTTAAACAGATCAGTTTAATGAGTAAATGAACAAATCGAGAGGGAAAGAGAGTGTTACGGCTCGGATTGTTTGAGATAATGCTCTGTGTTGAGAGTTAATGTTCATTATTCAGAGCTAATTGGAAGCAGGAGGTTGTGGGGTGGAGCAGGGTGGTGTTAATGGAGGCGGTTTCGCTAAAAGAGACGGCGCTTTTCTGCTAAGTGTTGTGAGTGGGAATGCTAACTCACTAATCCATTATTAATGGAAGTGAATGGCTTTGTCTCTGGCTGAAGTATTGATTCCTCGGACTCCACACAGATCGGATCTGGAGATTAGATTTCTCCGTTTTACCCTCAGACACTCTAATGCTTCATTTAATGCCGAATTCCCAGAGGGTTTTTGCTTTCACTTTTTCTTAAAGTACTTGTATCAACATTAAAGCAAATCTAGGTAAGATTTGGTGTATTTGGTCTTGGGCTCCCCCTACAGTTGCAGAACGCATAATTTATTTTTCTAGCACTGGGCAGAAATTAGTGTGGTTTCCCACTCTCCTTCAAAAGTTACTTCAAAAGTGTTGCTGCCACAAAGGTCATAGGTCACTGTCTATGTGGAGTCCAGTGTGTTTTTTCTTGTCTGTCCAAAAGGAATGGGGAGTTACATGAGAAAGGGCATCCGGGATAAAACCTGTGCATGTGATCGACAGTGTAGACCATCGACTTGGGTTGGATGGTGGTCCGAGGTGGCGACCCCTAGTGGGAACAGCTGGGGCTGAAATACCAACGGTTTTTATGTTTATTCAATTACATTTCAGCGGAAATACAGCAATTCTGAAGTCCACTGTGTCAAAATCTCACTACATTATCTTCACTCATGTACTGAGTATTCACTCATTCACACATTTTAGAAGCAGACCAATGACGTAAGGTCTAAAATGTGTGTGAAAGCTCTCAGCTCTGGCTACTTTTTGGGCCTTGTTTCATGAAAGTTCTTGTCAGGGATGTCACCAACTATAAAAATAGTTCTGTCTCTAGGAGATAAATGCCTATGTGTGTGTGTGTCTGAGAGTGTTAGGACACCTGTTCCTGCACCTGTGGCTTTGTGTTTGCTGTGAAAGGATTGTGACAGAGTCTTGGTAACCTGGGAGGTCAGGCCTGCTCTCGTCTCCTCGCTGATCTTTGACCTCTCAGCTCAACAAAGCCTCTCTGAGATTGAAGCGACCCTCGCGGAACCTCATCCTGGAGGTCTGAGATGACGCTTTAAAGCTCAAGCCAGGCGCCTCAAAGACCTTTTGAGCCTAAAACACGACATATGCTTGAAAATCTGAATTTAAAAGCTGCTGGAGTAGCATAGAGAATGTATAGGAAGAAATAAATGTATCATATTTACTTTTGAAGAGTGCATAGCCTTTTAAAAGTCATGACATTTTTGTTTTTCAACTTGTGCGCACCAGAAACTATGTGATCAGCACCAGATATATCATAAAGGTGCATATGGTGCATAAAGGCCAAAGTTGAGTGAACAACGGATAGTAGTAATAATAATAACTGCTTAGTATCTACTGCCAACTTAATAATATCTGGTTCTCACCATATGGCAAATAGTGCTCACTAAATAATAGTTGGTTCTTATTATAAAGTGCATACTGCTCACATAATAATATCTGGTCCTCAACACATAGCAAAATGTGCTCACTCAATAGTATCCACTTCCTATCACATAGCACATGGTGCAAACCAAATATTATCTGGTTCCCACCATTTAACACATGGTGCTCCCTTAATAGTATCTAGTTCTAATCACTTAGTACATGGTGCTCATTAAACAGTATCTGGTGCTTTCTAGATGTGAAGAACTCCATGAGTCTGGCTTCTAACTCATTCACTCACTCAGTCGTGTTTAGCAGGCAGAAAATTCTCCACAACGGGGAGCTAGATTGCAGCGAAGTGTACAGTGTCATGTCTATTCTTCATGGTCAGTGTGTGCTTCTAAATGAGTGAAGGCCAGTCAAGCAAACTCTAGCCTCTGGTCATAGGTCAGTGTGTGTGTGGGGGGTCAGACTAATGTTGTGAGGAGTCATTAATACTCTTTGTGTGTGTGTGTGTGTGTGTGTGTGTGTTGACTACCCTCGCTCTGTGATCCTTTAAAAGCTTGTATCTCTCCCGGAAACACTCTTGTCTCATTCACACACACCTTCAGCTTAAACCCCACCGTTTTCAGGTTTTTTTTTTTTTTAAACATGCATTAATTTGAAGCATGTGCCTGGATGAGTTTAATGCCCCTGATCCTTGCTCTTAACCCAGTGAAGAGGCTGGCTGTGGGGGGTTGTGGGGGCAGGGGAACTCCGTTCCCTGATGAAGTCTAATAGAAATGGCCTGACAGATGTTGGGAAAGGACTCTTGGAAGTCAGAGTGATGCTAATCAGATTGAGAGACTTTGAAGTCTCAATGGCATGCACGCACACAGACACACACACACACACACACACACACACACACACACACACACATTACACACCCAGATACCACCCCCAAATCCCAACAGACACCCATGCATATGCACACACTCTCCAGTCAAAGTGGCTTTGGGATCTTTCAGCATTTCACTCATAAACAGTGGAGCAAAAAATATACATAATATTATAAATGTAAAAATACTTTAACAAACTAAAATTGTACAGCGTTCAGGCCTGAACTGTCATACAGAGTTAATATAGAAGTCTGTTTGAAATTAATTACCACGATACTGATGAGTTTAGCTACAATGCTAATTGGTGTATATTAAATTCTGTTCAATTTTAGCGACATTAGATTCATAAACTCAATGATGGAAGATAACGGCCTTAGCACAGCGCAAGAAAAAATGTATGTGTTTGTGATAAAGATTAGTAAACTTAGTAAACTTAGAGTCACAAACTGAGCCACGCACAGGCTGAGCTCAAATAAACAAACAGTACTCACCGTCGCCCTCTAAAGGTGGTATAGCAGGTTGTTAAACACATTGTGCCTCATGGAACTGGCTTGTAACTCCCTCACATACATATATACACACTCATTCATTCACATATTCACTCACTCACTTATGAAGCCTCTGTCATTCACAATTTCATTCATATAGTCACTTGCTCAATAAAACTCCTGCAGAAACACAGTCTCTCTCTTGTTATTGCTGGAGGACGTCACCATCTGTGGAGAAGATTCCAACAACGTCAGGATAATGGTGTGTGTGTGTGTGTGTGTGTGTGTCCACTGCAAAATCTAATCTACGGTGTCCTGACCGGACCCCCTGACCCTTTGGACCACCGTCCGCTCTGACATTTAAATGACATTTACGCTCCGCTCCCCCGGAGACGCCTTTGATTGGCTCTGGACCGACGCAGATCCTCATAAAGTGCCTCCTGTCAGTTTTACCCACAGTAAAGTCCCGAGGACAAGAGAGAGACGCGTCCTCGGTTCCTATGAGATTCTGCCAGACCCCCCATCCTGGCTGCAGATGTTCGACACCTTTAAAACGCTTTGTGTTTCATGTGCCTGAACCAGCTCCTGTATCTTTTGTTATTCCAGCTGTGGTTCTGTACATTTCATGATGATTATGTAAACAGGAATGATCCAAGAAGATTTAGAAATAAAGTATTGTAAATTTGACTTGCACCGAAGGTTGAGATGTTGCCATTTTGATGACACAAGGTTTTCCCATAAGAGACAGTATAGTGCCGTATCGATTCATATTTGTATAATGATCACGATATGAGTTTCAGTGATGAGGACAAGCCTGTAAAGTTGAACACTCTCTCGGGGTAAATACAGTGTTTAGTGAACATTAGTGTTTCAACTTGTGCGCACCAGAAACTATGTGATCAGCGCATACTGTTCACATAATAATATCTGGTCCTCAACTCAGCAAAATGTGTTCACTCAATAGTATCATCTTCCTATCACATAGCACATGGTGCAAACCAAATATTATCTGGTTCCCACCATTTAACACATGGTGCTTCCTTAATAGTATCTGGTTCTAATCACTTAGTACATGGTGCTCATTAAACAGTATCTGGTGCTTTCTAGATGTGAAGAACCCCATGAGTCTGGCTTCTAACTCATTCACTCACTCAGTCGTGTTTAGCAGGCAGAAAATTCTCCACAGGGGGGAGCTAGATTGCAGCGAAGTGTACAGTGTCATGTCTATTCTTCATGGTCAGTGTGTGCTTCTAAATGAGTGAAGGCCAGTCAAGCAAACTCTAGCCTCTGGTCATAGATCAGTGTGTGTGTGTGGGGGGGGGGGGGGTGTCAGACTAATGTTGTGAGGAGTCATTAATACTCTTCATGAGTGTGTGTGTGTGTGTGTTGACTACCCTCGCTCTGTGATCCTTTAAAAGCTTGTATCTCTCCCGGAAACACTCTCGTCTCATTCACACACATCTTCAGCTTAAACTCCACCATTTTCAGGGTTTTTTCCAGTGTTTAGTCAACATTAGTGTGTGTGTTTGTCTAGGGGTTAATCAATGACCAGTAGGGTCCTTGAAGAGTTATTGTGCTTTTCCCTAAGCAGTCCCTACTCTACACGGCCTTTTGTCCTGGTCCTGGAACCGGGTTCTTTTTAGTCTCTTCTCTCTCGTGGTTCTGAGCGAGCTGAGTAGGGACTAAACCACGATGTGCAAACCTTGCAGAGGTATACAAGGTCTTTTGAAGAGGTTCACATGCTCCCTGGATCATTGGCAGATCAAACAAAAAGGAGCAAACTCTACTGATCTGTCTGAACTGATGACGGAGCAGTGTTCTGTCCCAAACTAAAACAACAACAACAACACGCCTATACACGATGAGCAGAGACCATGCAGTGGAAAAGCGTCACAACAGCGTCTTCAGACATTTCTCTTCATCAGCAGCATGTTGTAGACGACTAAAGTTTATTCAGCACTCCTCCAACAGCAGTGTGTGGTGTTAACTAGATATTGATTTTGTTTGTGGGTTCTGTGGTGTTTTATGAGCAGAAACAGAGCGAGAAAAGGACGGATCACTCTCTGTATTGTTCTCTGCTGAAATATCGTGTAGTACTCTGGTGTTCACACACTCGTTCCTACACGGCTGAGCCGTTCGTTGGAGCTCTGCCCTCCGGTCTTTTATCGCGTGGCTTGTAACAGTGGTTACAGTACGTGCTCTTCTCTAATAGCGTCGCTTATCAGCGGATTATCAGCAGGAGGAAGTTCTCTGATTACTTCTGTCTGCTCTGCTGATGTCAGGACTTTAAAAAGAAAATAGGAAATACACAGAATGGCCATAAGTTTGTGGACGTGTACTTAGTTGACATGTATTTACCTGCCAGGCAAGAGGAACAAAGTGGTAACTCTAACCTTTAGGCCGCACCTGCCCCGTCTCAGAACCTAGTGTTCTCCCTACATAGACGGCATTATATGGAGCTTCAGATGCTTCCTTATCGTAGAGTAGTTTGGTTTAACAAGGACTGAAATACCTCATTTATTTTATGGTTACGTAACAGTATAACATTGAAACTGGCAGTGGTGGATTAGGTTAGAGAATTGGACTTAGGGCCATAAGGTCACTGGATCAATCCCCTCGACAAGCAGGAAAATGGGGGCAGGGTCATTGAAGGAACAGCACTGTCTCCTCCCTCAACGTCCACAGCTGAAAGGCTCTCAAGCAAAGCAGTTAGTCTCCAACTGCTCCCCAAGCACTGTGGGTGGCTACCCTTCATTTCTGAAGAATCTAGACTATTTTTTTATTAACTTCTTTAATATGATCATCTTTGGCTTTTAAAGTTTTATAAATATATAGAATTGAATTAACTCTGGGAGGAGCAGGTGTCCGCAAACCTTTTTCTCCCATTGTGTAAGAGTGGAGAGGACTCAAGGACAGGTGTAGACTCGTCTCTAATGTTTTGTCTCGGTGCTGAACAGATAAATATGTTTGTTTGACAGTTATAAAAACAAATGGCTGTCCACATGTGTGCAGTTAGTAACACCCCAAGGCTTTTTTCCATTGTTTACATTTACTCTGCAGATCCGTTTCTCTGCTGTTGGTTTTATATGATCTTGAGATACTGATAAATGTTCATCAGATTCAGGATATTCACCCCCTCTTTTGGTTCCAATATCAGAACTAAATTGAACTAATAATTAATAATGTAAAAGTTCTGTGTTTTTATATAATATCCTGAGAGTTAGCCTGTGTTGTGCAGGTATGAGTGGATCAGACACAGCATTGCTGTTGGAGTTTAAACCCCTCACAGTCACTGCTGGACTGACAATAGTCCACCAAACAAAAACATCCAGCAGACAGTGTCCTTTGTCCACTGATTCTAGGGGGTTATTCAATGATCAGAGAGGGGCTTTTAAAAGATGAGGTGGTGTGAGTTATGCTTAATTTGACTCAGGACATGAAAACAATGCGATAAACACTTCCCTGTTGGTTCCAGTTGGTCTCTACCGCAGGTCGCTAAGTGATCTGTCAGCTGTTGGACCTGATGGAAGTGTGTTAGTGTGTGTTTGTGTCCATCAGAGAGATACAAGGGTGTGTGACTGCTCTCTCTTCGTGTCGCTCTGCTCCCGGTCGACGTGCTGTAACATGGTCTGTTCAAAACAAACAAGAAACCTGTTTCTCCAGAGCGTCTGACAGAGCCCACATCAGAACAGGAGCTCATTGTTCCCCCTCAGCTCAGATCTCACACACCCCGCCAGCTGGCTGTTGGTGTTTACATGCGCTCCAGTCTTACAGTGTTTTAAAGGTGCTTTCTATCACATTCTGCATTGGGACCTAAACAGAGTGACTGAGAGTGGGTTCACGATTGTTAAAGTGGTGGTGAATGGAACCAAACGTCTGCCTCTAAAAACTGCTCACATAAAGTGACTATAGGCAATGCATCATAGCAACCAACTGAAATACCATAGCGACCACTAAAGAAACTGCCGGGGACAGTTAAGAAACAACCTCAAATACTATATGTCCCACCTGGGACATATTAGCAGCCCCCATAGCACTAGGGACACCATAGAAACCAGCTGGAAGACCATAACAATCACATGTGGCACTTAAACAACGATCTGAAATACCATTGCAGCCATCCTGACTAGCACCTGGGGCAGCTAAGCAACCATCTGAAATACCATTGCAGACACCAGACGTAGATTAGCAACTGCCCTCATAGCACTCACCAGAACCACCTTAGCAACCATCTGAAATACCATTGCAGACACCAGACGTAGATTAGCAACCGCCCTCATAGCACTCACCAGAACCACCTTAGCAACCATCTGAAATACCATTGCAGACACCAGACGTAGATTAGCAACCGCCCTCATAGCACTCACCAGAACCACCTTAGCAACCATCTGAAATACCATTGCAGACACCAGACGTAGATTAGCAACCGCCCTCATAGCACTCACCAGAACCACCTTAGCAACCATCTGAAATACCATTGCAGACACCAGACGTAGATTAGCAACCGCCCTCATAGCACTCACCAGAACCACCTTAGCAACCATCTGAAATATGATAGCAACCTCCATAGAAACCACCGGGGACACCTTAGCATCCAGCTCAAATAGCATAGTAGCCCCCATTGCAACCAGTGGGGACAGTTAAGAAAAAGCCTGTCATTGTTTACTTATTAATTTCGCCAAGTGATTAGAGAAACAGGTTCTACACCTTCACCCTACGCTCATCCCACACTTCAATAAACTAGTCTGAAAACAGGCTTCCTTTCAAATTAGCCTCCAACGTAATGAATCCTTTTGAGCTGGTGATGCCTAGCCGACTGCTGCAGTTATTTTGAAGGTGTGTGCCTCCCTCAGGCAAGCTTCAACTGCTAACCCAGCCAAAATATAAACTTTTACTTCATTTTGCACTGTGGTGTCAAGGATAATTCCGTTCAGTAATGGATGCTTATACATCATTGGTTGTTAATTAATATTAAACAGACTTGATTATTTGGTTTCCGACACTGTTCAACACTGTTAGCCATTAATAAACTACAGTGGAATAGTATTTGAAGTGGAATAAAATATTTGCATTGACATTTAAGATTTAATATCTCTCTCTCACTCTCTCTCTCTCTCTCTCTCTCTCTCTCTCTCTTTCTCTCTCAGGCTTACCGAGTTTTATAAAGACTCCCGAGGATCAGACGGGTATTTCAGGGGGCGTGGCCTCGTTTGTGTGCCAGGCCGTGGGCGATCCCAAGCCCCGGATCACATGGATGAAGAAGGGCAAGAAAGTCAGCTCTCAAAGATTTGAGGTGAACTTCCAAAATAATAAGAACTTCCATTTTCCAGTCCTCTGCCCCACCATGGTTTAAAATAGGAGTTCCCAACCTTTTTTGAAAGACCAGGCGGAGGCGGGGGTTTTGGGGGGGGGGGGGGGTTCATATTTTGCTGTTGTAAAAGAAAGACTTGGTTCAGAAAATCTTTATTGCAGCATCGCATAATCAACCCCAGATCTGTCAGATCAACCCCAAATCAACCTCAGATAAACCTCAAATCTGTCAGATCGACTTCAAATCAACCTCAGATCAACCTCAAATCAACCTCAGATCATCTTCAAATTAATCCCAAATCTTTCTCTCTCTCTCTCTCTCTCTCTCTCTCTCTCTCTCTCTCTCTCTCTCAGGTGATAGAGTTTGATGATGGTTCTGGTTCTGTTCTGCGTATCCAGCCGTTGCGGACTCACCGAGACGAGGCGATTTACGAGTGCACAGCCACTAACAGCGCCGGGGAGATCAACACCAGCGCCAAGCTGACCGTGCTGGAAGGTACAGATCACACATCCCTGGACTAGTTCTCATTTATGAACTCATTAACTAATCTTAGTTTTAATATAATATCAGTATTGATTTTAGGGTAGACTATAATGACCTGTGCTGCAAGGTACGCATCAGTAAGAATGACCTCCTGACCCTCCCTCTGAGCACGCACTTGTGTTGTAATATGGTGAGAGTGGTTAGTGGACACCACAGGGATACCCAAGGGTTGTGTGACTGAATCGCTATTTACTTTATACGTTATGAATGTTACTCCTCGGGATAGTAATGGACACTGACATAGTATGAAATAAAACTAAATATGGGGCATGAGTGTATGTTTTAAAGCCAGACAACAGGGGGCACTGTGTGGGTAAAGCTAGCTACTGATATTTATTGTTTTACAGAGAGGTTTTTCTGATGTTGCACGAAAGCAGATGGTGTTGTGTAGTGGATAACACCACTGCTCTCCATATGGCAATGCAGGGTTCCAGTCCCAGCTCAGGGAGTAATGCCACACTACAACAAGAGTCCTTGGGCAAGACCCCTAATGCTAAATTAAAATCTGGATGAGGCCATCTGCTGTATGTCATAGATTTAAAGCATAGATATAGTATGGACCTACTCAAAAGAAATGGACAGATGATTGATTTTGGGAGTTTATCTTGTTCTGTTTGACCCTTCATTTTTGTATTAAGGTCATTCCAGGGCATCCAATCAAGGCATTAATAATGGAAACTTTGAATCCAGCCGTGATTCAAAGCTATCTCAGCATCATGGAGGGTTGGTGGTGAAGTCCTGCTGGTGATGATGATGATATTATTATCTGTACTCTGGCCTAAAGCAGCTGGAAGCTGTTGTGCTCCGTTTTCAGATTATTTTTTGATTACAGCCTCAGTGACTCAACTCATGAACAGCCACCGGGCCAAGAACCAGATTAATCAAAGAATTAGCCACTGGTCAAGTGAATATTCCTCCCTCCGGCCCTCAAACATCACCAGAAGCATGTGTTCGGTTTTGCACAAATATCCCCCAACCTAATCTGGATGTAATCTCATTTACAGCTCCGGAGCAGACAAAGGCCAATGAGCTCAGAATTAAACAAAGAAATCATTTTGACTGAAATAGTCTGATTACGTGAGAATGAAACACAGTGGAAGACACAAATTGACATTACATCATTTAAAGTAAAAATGTTGTTCACTGCACTAGTATCTGCAGTGAGATTTTCAGGCTCAAAGGGAAACCCCTCCCTTCTGATGATGCATCGTGAAGGTGGGAGGAGCTTCTGGTAAACTACACCTGTGTTGTGTCCATGTGGAGCACCTAGTAGACATCTGGAGGTCAGGATGTGTAAAATCAACCAGCATTGTTAGCTTTTTCTCCTGGTGTAACTCTGGTGATAGAGGAGTCCCGGTTCGTGGACATTCACACTGTGCAAAGTGAAATTAATCGGAGCAGAATCAGAGCTCTATGTGAGCTCTACAAGGATTTCTGTCCTTTTGGGGACGCTGTGTTTGTTTCTGAGTTAGTGTTAGAGCTGGCCAAAATGACACTTTCTGACCCCAGCAACATAAACAAATATAACCTGTTTCAGAGGGACTAAGCTTCAGCTCTAACACTGTTCCCTAATGATGCCTCATCTGTCCAAAACCAAGGAGTTCTTAAAGAGCACCATCTGCCTGGCTCTATTTGGGTGGGTGGGATGTCCCCCTCTGTCCCCTTGACATCTGTGGGCTGATCTCCTCCACTGTGTGTGGCTCTCTGGTGATGTTGTATTAGCGACAGTGTGAGAAGAGGCAGTGCTTGACATCATGAGTCTTGGAAAAAAGCAGGTGGTGGTCCTCACTCACATAATTTGGGGGAATAAATATTAACTAGAAATAAACGCCTCAAGTTTAAGGCCTGAATGACCTTTTAAGTGAGTACATCTCGTGTAATGAGCAGATAATTCAGTGTGTTTTCTAGAAACATTGCTTTAAACAAGCTCAATTATCCTGCCCCGAAATACCAGGCCAAAATGACCCCATAGCGCTCGTCCAGCCGTCTCCTAATGAGAAGGATTAGTTCTAATAGCTGCGCTGAAAATGGTGTCGCTTCATTTTTTTTCAGCGTACGTTCAGAGCATTGTGTTTTATTTTGCATTTTTTCCCCTCCGCAGCCCAGCTTTCCGAGGGGTTGTAGAAGGGGGTTTTATTTTGGAAAGTAGAGAGAGTCCACTGTGGGTGGAGGTGGATGAGCTGGACGCCCCCAGGACGCTGTGGGATGGAGAATGAACTCTATTTATAGCCCATTGTTTGTGGCACAGTAATACATCAAGTGTGCAGCGGCGACAGGCTCGCAAACACGGCACAAAAGAGAAGGTGATGGATGATCATGTGCTCTAACCACTCACTAAACTACGCCCTTTTCCTCTGGTTGGAGGGAGGTGGAGGTGTCCAGAGTGATATTATTATTAGTCCTGGCTGCTGCTGCTGAGGCTTTTTGAGGCCTTGATGATGGAGGTGGGATATCGGGGGTTTTCATTACTGTATTAATATTAATATTACTGTAATATTGATCTAATTAGGGCTGGGCGAATTAATCTGCCACTTGGAAGCAACCTAAATACCAAGGCAGACCAAGCGACTCAAGCAGCCAGTACCAAAGAAAAACACAGTGTCTGTGATCAGGACGTGCTGTGTTTAGACTATAATTAAGACGACAATGAACAAAAAGACGACCAAAGCACAATCGCACACCAATCACACACCGATTATAAACAGTGCTCAGAAAACAAGAGAGGAAAAAGCTCCCAGCAACATTAGAAAAAATATCCCAGCTTTAATAGTGGAGCATATTTACAGCCCACAACTTCTCACTGAACTATGACAGAAACAAAATAATCATTCATCGTAATCGTGGTAAAGTGTACAATTCATCGTGATATTGATTTACACTCATATCGCCCAACACTACATCTAATTAACTAATTAATTTTAATGCTGTATGTTTTACATAAGGGGCGGCACGGTGGTGCAGCAGGT
The DNA here is from genome assembly GCF_029633855.1 of Hoplias malabaricus. Classification (NCBI taxonomy): domain Eukaryota; kingdom Metazoa; phylum Chordata; class Actinopteri; order Characiformes; family Erythrinidae; genus Hoplias; species Hoplias malabaricus. The sequence goes on from NC_089818.1 coordinate 13,806,250, forward strand.
AGTGTCACAGTCACAGCTCCTGGGACCTGGAGGTTGTGGGTTCGATTCCCGCTCCGGGTGACTGTCTGTGAGGAGTTTGGTGTGTTCTCCCCGTGTCTGCGTGGGTTTCCTCCGGGTGCTCCGGTTTCCTCCCACAGTCCAAAAACACACGTTGATAGGTGGATTGGCGACTCAAAAGTGTCCACAGGTGTGAGTGTGTGAGTGAATGTGTGTGTGTGTGTGTTGCCCTATGAAGGACTGGGTTGCCTCCAGGGTGTGTTCCCGCCTTGTGCCCAATGATTCCAGGTAGGCTCTGGACCCACCGCGACCCTGAACTGGATAAGGGTTACAGATAATGGATGGATGGATGGATGTTTTAAATACAACTGCTCACACGTAAAAGTCCTGGAGCCATGGAACTGTGATGCATCAGTCTAAGAAATCTAACCACTGACCACTGACAGTGGAAATCAATCCACAAAATAATAATATAAACACTGAAGCATATTGTCTATTAGCTATATCTGTATTACTCTCTTAATTTCCTTAACAGTGAGCTTTATAGCCCTCCAACCCACACTTAGCATTGAGCATGGTGACCTTAAATAACACACAAATAAAGCCTTTTAAAGATTTATTCAACAGTTATTTCATTGTTATGACATTGTGAGACATAAAAACATTTATCAACCTTCTTCATGATTACATGTAATCTGCATGCATAATTATATGCACTCTGGCAATGAATACACACACACACACACACACACTCGTACAAAATCCCTGTCCCTGGACAATTACATTTCAGCTGTAAAATATAAAGAAACTGAGTCTGTGAATCTGTGAGTGATTTTGGGACCAGAAGGTAGTTAACATTTTCAAAGCCCAACCACAATTACTCAAGTGTTATTTACCTAACAAGGCCTGTCCCTGCATGCACAGGGCAGCAGAGTGTTGTACGGTGAAAGACTGATGACTGTGACAGTGACTAACGCCGACTTCGAAGGTGACTGAGTGATTAAACTGTAAACACTTCCAGCGGAAAAGCTCCCGCTCGTTCCACAGGTCGTGTCTGAACCTGTTTTCATCCCGGAGTGGGAGAGGGAGCGCGCTGCTGCCCACCCACAGGCGTGGTCTCTAACCGTCACTCCGCCGTGTCACGGCTTTAATTTCTCCACCATCTGCAGCCCGCCGCCGTAGATCACACACCTCCGACAGATACAAACTGCTGCTGTCGACAGCTCCACTCCCAAGGCCGCGCGCCACATGGCCAACCGGGGTGGATCACACCCCCCACCCCCCAACCCCCCACCCCCAACCTGCGCCTGCCACTCCCACCTCAAGGACTCAGGAGAAATATTACGGCTCGATTGGTGACGAAATAAAACATGGTCCTCGGCCTTCACCTCACCGAGACGAGCTGAGCCTTGGAAGTGATGGGAATGAAATTTACACCACACTGTGCGAAAGTCAGAGACCAGCCTTCGGCCATTGAGTAAAGGTTACTCAGCTTCATCAGGAGATGGAATATAAAATAATCCAGTGTCAAGGGGAATGTATTGATTACAGAGAAGAAGGGGGATATGGTTGCCTTTTAAATCCCCTTTGAAATCCTACATTTTACCCATTCATAGTCGTAGTGAACACACACATACACACATACACACACACACACACACACACACGAGTGGCAATCAGCACATACACACACAGGTACCATGCTCAATGGCACATCAGCCAGGGATTTTGAGGGAGGGTAAATCACTTAAGACATTAAGAAATTGGGGGGTATTCCACAAAGCAGGCGTTCTCAGTCCAGTTAGCCAGATAACTTGAACCCAAAGCTAAGGGCTGTCCATTAGAAATGTCACCCAGCTGGATTTGGACTGAAGTTATCTGGCTAAACTGAGAAATCCTGCTTTGTGGAGTATCCCCCACCCCCACACAATGGTGTCACACCCGACACAGTCCCAAGCTTCACCTTTGAGTCCATCCTTTCTTCCACAGTGAGAACAACTCAACCCCGTGGGTCTGAAAGGATGTGGAGGATGTTGAGAAAAAAAACCCTGCCCTGAGAATAAGAAATAGACACAAAAGAAGCTGCTAACCTCTCAGTAAGATGTATTTAAACTATTAGGAGTGCTGTCCAATGAGTGGGGAGTGGGGGCGGTATTAAAAAATAAATATCAAAACGTCTGTCATAAACTAACTGTGTTTATTTTGATATTTTTTGATTACTGTTTAAATGATGCTGGCTTATTTCAGTTTAGTTTTCAAAATCTGTCCCTGGGGGTTCTCTTGGGGTCTTACACTATGATTATCTCCTCATGCTTTGGAAAGAGTATCGTGATACATTTTATTGCGATGATGATGATTATGTGTCGATATATCGACCAGACGTGGTGAAGGGGCTTTTGTATTCACCTCAGTCAGTGTTGGGGGTCCTTTGAGGACTGACCACATCCATCACTTCCTCATGAAACAGCATCGTGATCTAGTTTATCACGATATCTATAACCTCTCATCGTATCGATCCAGCTCTGTTCTCTTTCCCGTCCCCCAGATCACAACGAGAGCTCCCCTTTAATCCGCTGTGTTTTTATCCGCGGATCGTCTGCTTTGTGAGTGCGGTCACGGATGATAGGAAACGTCTCCGGACTGTGGAGCTTGATTAGAGCAAGTCTTTCCCGGGATTGTTTGATCTCTGCGCCGGTCTGGTTTTTGAGAGAGAGTGCGAGACAGAGCGAGACAGACACAGAGAGAGAGAAAGAGACCTGTCACACACTGAAGACCGAGAGGGATTCAATTAACCAACGCTACCATAGTCCACCACCCTCGCAAGCCTTCACACACCCACAAACACACACACGCGCACACACACAAACACACACACGCACAATCTTGTATCTATGACTTGTGGGGATTTATCATTAACCTTTCAATTCCTACTGGGCTAAGCTTGATCCCAACCTTAATACTAAGCTTAACCCAACATTAAAACACATCTTCACATTGAAATGTAATGGTTACATTTTGGGGACTAGATGGTGGACCCACAAGGAAGACAGGGCCCTACAATGTAAGTGGGCAAACAGGTCCCCGCATTGTGATATATTCCTTGCACACACACACACACACACACACACACACATATTAAAGCATCTTCCAACAACAACAATCATGCATAAACACTGCCTCCTTTTAGTCAGCACCCTTTTATATTAATATTCTCTAGAATATTCTCTGATACACGCCGTCCCACACAAACTGACATCACCAGCTGTGACACACGAAAGGTTTTACTGTCATCCACAGGACTTTAAAGCAACACTAGATAGTAATTCTATCTGAAAATAACAGCTTCAAAAACATTGTGATGCTCCACCGAGCCGTAATATGGAGGACAGGGCTGCGTCATTGCTACTCTGGGCTCAGCACTTCAGACACTGCTCTATGTAACTCTTGGAGGAGGGTAGGGAGTGTAACCCCACCCAGCCTCACTGATGTTTATGTGGCTGAATGCCATCAGATCCTCACAGCAATGTCCCAGCACACAGTGTAAAGCCTTCAGTAACAGAGCAGATAATTCAGGATGCTGCTTCTTATATCTTGTGATTTTATGTGATGTCAGAGCTCAAGGTGAGAGGTCGTGATTTAGCAGCTCACACTAATGGGTCGTGTGTGTGTGTGTGTTGTGTACAAAACAGCGCAGTGGCATAAATAAACAGACGCCTGTGGCAGAGCTGTACATCATAGTGAAGATGGAGGGAGGTGCAGGGCAGAGAGAGAGACAGAAAAAGAGAGAGACTGAAGTGAGAGTATAGAAGTGAGAAGCAGGTGTATATAGAGGTGAGAGAGAAAGAAAATAGAGAGAGAGAGAGAGAGAGAAAACAGAGAGAGACGAGGAGATAAGAATGTGAAGGGACAGAGACGGAGCAGAGAAAAGCAGAAGCGAGAGGAGAGAGGAACACAGCGGGTGGAAGGAAGGTGCAGGAACAAAGTGAGGGAATGTAGAAGTAAAAGGGTGAGAAATGGAAATGGAGAGGTGAAAGAGAGGGAAAGTGGGGATGAATAGAGGTAAAAGATGTGTAAAAAGGTTGGACAGAGGACAGGGGGAAGGAGAGGGTGTGTAAATTGGAGTGGGGGAAGAGAGAGAGAGAGAGAGCAGGGCGTGTGCAAGTGAGGTGTATATATAGAGATATAGGAGCAGAAAGTGTGTGTGTGTGTGTGTGTGTGTGTGTGTGTGTGTGTGAAAGAGAGAGGTCTGTATTGATTAAGTGTCTGTTGGAGGGAAGTGGGTGAATATTCTCTCAGTGAGAAAAGTGCATTATACCAAAGGTCAGGTCTGGATTCTCTTTCTCTCTCTCTCTCTCTCTCTCTCTCTCTCTCTCTCCACCCCCCTCTTTCTCCCCTCGAAGCTGCTCAGATAAACAGATAAACAGCGGTCTGCTGGAAGAGCACTGACCAGAATGCCTCCACAAAACACTGCACTGACACCTGGATGACTTTATTAGAGAGAGAGCACAAAGCGAGAAGGAGAAGCAGTATATATTCACATTACCCACTCTAATCTCCACAGAAAAGCATGAAATGACATGAGACAATCAGGAGCCACTGTGCCCAATCCCAAGTGTTGCCTCGAGGGGTGTAAAGCCCCCAGTATTTGGCTGTGGAACAGTGGAACTGTGTTCTGTGGAGTGATGGAGCTCAATCCAGTTCCTATGGGATGCCTTGAAAATCCATAAAATTGCAACGTGAGGAGAAGGTCCACCCCAGGATCCCAGGGACCCCACTGTGCTTCCCCCTTGAATCGGTGCAAAAATACATTCTATAATTGTTCCAATCATTTATTCCACAGAAATATAGATGAAATATTGCGTGAAGGTGTTTCAGCGTCTTCTCTTCGTCTGCTCTTTACAGGAAGCGTTTATATTTGTTTACTTACATAAGCACTTATACATATTTTATGAATATTTGCATATTTATGTTTGGAATACTGCGTAACGGCGACTGCATTAGGGTGGATATTAAGTCCTCGTTTCCCAACGCTGATGTAGCTCTTTCAATAATTCATTTTATATTTGATGAAGACTTAATGCCGTCATTAATTAATGAGCTAAAGGGCGGCAGGTGAAGAATGAGGTGTGGGCTTTCTGCTGAAGGAGGGGACGCTTTATTAGAGAAGAAACTGGAATGTGAAAGGTATATTGCTAAGTGTCTGTTTTACAGCTGTCATATATTACACCATTATTCCCCCTCAGAGAACCCCCCCTCCCCACACACACACACACAGATACTTCACCGTTAATTGTCGTCGTCCATCATCTCTCCAGTGTCGTTTCTGTTCAACTGCACACTACGCAAAACAGGCTCTCTACAGAACTGAAAATTGGAGAGCACCCTTCTTTTATTTCATGTCTAGACAACAGAAAAGAATGGAGAAGGACCTCTCAAAGCAGTGGGTCTGAAAGGATGTGCAGCTGGAGAGAGGAAGCCCCGCACAGAGAAGTGGAAATGGCACTGGAGGATCTGAAGTTTCAGGCTCTGAGATTGGAGGCTCTGAGCATGGAGACTCTGAAGGTTCTGGTTCTGACGTGGATATGTTTGAGGTTAGAGACTCTGAACCTCCGAGGTTGGATGTTGATGGTTCTAAGCTCTGAGGTCCGACTTAGAGGTTGGAGGTTCTGAGGCTGGAGACACAGAAGGTGCAGGTTCTGAGGTTCTAATTTGGATACATTTGAGGATGTTGGTGGTTCTAAGGTCTGACGTTTGGAAGCTCTAAGGTTGGAGGTACTCAGGCTGAAGCCTCAGAAGGTGCAGGTTCTGAGGTTCTAATTTGGATACGTTTGAGGATGTTGTTGGTGACTCAGAGGGCGTGAGGTTAGAAGCTCAGAGTTTGGAGACCCTCAGTGTTGAGGATCTTGATGTTGAAGGCTGTGAGGGAGAAGGCTAGAGGCTCTGAGGCTCCGAATGTGAACTCTCCAAGGCTCTGAGTTGGGAGACTATGAGGCTTTGAGGGTGGAGGTTGGGTTTCACTTTTTTTTCCCCTGCGGTTCTGATTTGACCCGTGGCCCTGTGGACAGGCTCCAGTCGCTGTGGTAATTGGAGCTGGCAGGAGGTTGGCATCTGAAATCCTCTTGACACCCCCCCCATGCTTTCATTTATCCTCCCTCTGCTGTCTCTTCCCACCATAACCGTGCCAGACACACACACACACACACACACACACACACACACACTGTACCCTCCTGTACCTGGACTCACAGAGTAAAGGACCCATCTGCACTCTTAAAGGAAACCTACCTTAAAAACCGGAATATTTCTCACTGCAGGTAAAATAAAATATTATAAAATAAGTAGATTATAAATATTATTACAATTTCAAAACGTACCTTTCACTCTCCTGTCCATCAAGTTCAAACCGGTCGCTTTAGTGATGCCATGCTGTGAACTGTTTACAGCAGAGTTCAGGTCGTTCCACTGTATCCACAACATCACACACTCTTTCCTCTCTTTTTTTCCCACTCAATGGTGTCGATAAAGCTCTGGCTTCCTTCTGTCTTCTCAGACAACGCAGGAGATGTCCATCCTCAGACGTCTGGATGGACAGATCCCTCCAAACCTGCCTTAAACCCCATTAATCGGCGGCTACGCTCGGTTTCTCTGAGAACGGTGCTTTGGTTGAGTACAGTAGTGTTCTGAGGTTTAATCGACAACATACCCACAGGCCCCAACGTAGACACATTAACCCAGTTATCTGCAAACTTCTGGAGCTAAAGCACAGCGTCCTTGTTAACCCAGGAGCAGGTCAGTGAGTTTTTGCTTAAGAAAGCATGAGCTCAGTGAAATCGGCGCGTTCAGACTCGCTGCTGTGGCCTGACGTGAGAAACAAGACTCTGACAATAAAACTGCGGGAGTGTGTTTTTTTGTTTTTTTTCTAAATTCCTGGCAACCTCCGCTGCTGTCGGATCCAGGGGTTAAAAGGTGAGCCGTGAGGAGCTGCTGTTAAAACCTGAAAGCTGTTGACGGAGAGTCTTTTGAAACCAGGACTTTAACACTGATTGTGTCTCGCCGTTTGAGACACAGTCGGCTGCGTTACACAGACAGAGAAGTAGAACTAACAGCAGTCAGCAGAGCTTCAGTCAGGTACAAGACTCTAACACTGGGCTATACATTCTACTGCAGCCTTCAGACTGCCCCCTCTGGAGCCCCCCAGTCCCCACTAGGGTGACACACCAGATGATGGTGAGAACCTTAGAGAGTCACCTCAACCAAGGATGGATTCTAAACAGAAGGTCATTGACAGGGATTTTGATTGACTTTCCTATAATTACCGCCTCTGCTGTTCTTCACAGGCTTTATAGCAGATGTTGGAACATTGCTCTGAGGATCTGATGGCATAAGATCAAGTTCTGGCCACGTCCCAAAGGAGCTCCATCTCTCCAGTTCCAGTTCCCTCTCTCCGACTCTGTTGGTATTGAGTGTGGTGACGTTTAGGCTCATGTGCAGATGCTCCAGAGCGTCTCGTCCCAGAGATTACACAGAGATTAGGCCAACGGCGGGTGCAAGAATCTGAATTCTCACTTGTTATTTCAGGTGACTACACAAATCTGTACTGGACCGGACCTCCTCCATCTTCCCCCAGTGCTGTAGTGAGACAACAGTCCAATTACAGACGAGTGCCTCATTCCTCTAGAGCCCTGCACCTTGTCAGAGCAACTCCAGGGGAAACAGTAAGAGCAGAGCTGGCAGCGTCTCGAGCTCTAAGCTCCATCTGTGGAGGTGCCTACGTCCCCGACTCCAGACGGAGAGAGACAAAGACTTTTCTGCAGGATTTTACCCCTCCATCCTCCAGATTAGTGACTGAGCCTCTGTCTGGTCGGGCTGAAGTGTGTGTTGAATGTATTACAAGTGTCTTTAGAGGGAATTCTGCTACTTTAAGGTGTGTTGGAGTGTGGTGTTGGAGACACACCAGGAAAACATGAAGCTCTGGAGCAGCTGCAAATGAGCCTGTGGTCACTAAGGCTGCACTAGCGGTGTGTACAACCCGACAGCATTGGGAGTGAAGCAGTGAAGCTCTGCCCTCTGATAAGATGGAGCTAGGTCCAGTGTCTCTGGGATGAACTGGAGAGCCACAGCTAATGTACCTGACCTCTCCTGGCTTAATGCCATCAAATCCTCACAGCAGTGTTCCAGCATCTAGTCTAAAGTCTTCACAGAGGAGTAGAGACCCTCAGTTCTCTTTGTAAATATGAAAAGTGAGTGATGTCGTTCTTCCCTGACAGAAAAATAGAGAGCTGCTTGTACTGGTGCCCTGTGGCGTTTTCACCGAACACTTCCGCTTCGTATAAATCTTAACCTTCACGTATTTTCTGCATCAGCAGCAGCTGCTTTTTCTCCGTCCTTCTCCTTGTTTCAGTGCAGCGATGGTTATTTTCCTTCATGAGTAATGATGTGGTCAGTAAACTGTTTAAAGTGCACACACACCGCAGTGAATACACTGAGAATTAACATTGACTGGGGCATATATTACTGGGGCATTAAAGTGTGGATCTGGAGTCCACCTACGCACACACTGTGAAACAAGACCACCCAGTCAGTTTTCTGTGCACTGCCTAGGTCTGAATACATGGGAGGAAATAGTCGTTGTGATTGTGCTCTGTCAAGTGCAGAGGCTTTAGAATTTCCCCGACCCTTCTCAGAGTCTGTCCAATCACAGGACCCGAGCGTGGAGAAATTAGAGCACTGAGTAAAAACAAAGAAAAGGAGAATGGAGGAAAAAGAGAACCGAGCAAAAACAGCTAAAAACCAGAGCTTCTGCTCCTCGCTCCTCACTGCTGTGCACTCAGTGTCGGGGTGAACAGCGAGCGCCTCATTATCATTTAAAGGAACAGTAACCGAAAGTGGGTGATCTTAAAAGTGCTGTCAGGTCACAGACATTTCATTAAGACCCTCCTCCAAAGATACATAGTGCAGTTTCTGCACATTTGAGCCCAGAGTAGCAACGACAGAGGCTCTATTCTCCTTATTCCAGCTCAGTGGTGCATCACGATTGTGAAACTGTCATTTTAGTGCAGAAATATTAAATTGTAATATTGTTTTGACTTTCAATGGAAGATATTGGAGCATAAATGACCAGAGTAAACACTCCTCAGGAGCTTTAACTGGAGATATCAGTTAATAAACAGTAATAATCACTTGAGTAGTAGATTTTAGACTCTATATGAGTGTAGTAAATACACAGCAGAGATGTAAGTCTAGTGCGTGGTGTATTAGAGGTGATTTGGGTTTCGTGAGACATCATCACCTTGTCATTCGAAACTCAATTTTCAATGCCCTTCTGTGTTTCTTCTGTCCACACTCAGTCGCCCGCCCAGCTTTAGAACCTGAAATATGACATGTCTCCACTGTCTGTGTAAACAAAACCCAGCAGAGGGTAGAAACACACTCGTCTGAACTCATCCTGCCCGCAGTTGCCAGGGACAGACTCTTGCTGGAGGAGATGTGGTTTCATTGTTATTCAGGAACTCCTCCGAGGAGATGGTCAACATAGAGAAGATAGGAAGCCTTGCAGTAAAACCAGAGCAGGTAGCTGACCTTTGCCGTTTGTATTCGTACGCTGCCCGACCATCCTCTCTGTTCTCCGAGGGCCTTAAGCCGAAGACGGGGCCGCATGTAGCTTCTTTTACATCTTAATGACACATATCATTATCATAGGTTTACATTTACTTACAGCGCAAAGCCACACTTTCTGTTTGTGCTTTCTCAGGGGAACGTAGGATGTATATAACCCTCAGGGCTCTAAGTCAGAGCTGTGAGGATTTGGCCTCAGTGAGAGAAGCTGCAGAGTTTAAAGCAGATGTGATAATTATTTACAGATCTTTGGGATGCAGATAAATACAGATTTAGTAATGACTTGTAAATGAAACATTATACACACCATTTAATGTGAACGCTTCAAGTACTGAAGTCTCTTGAAACAACACACACACACACAAACACATAGACACAGACATGTTTCCTCAGGTTACAGTGTGCACAGATTGGACCCCACTTTGGCGCTCTTTTACAGGGGGTCTAGGGGGCGCTCTAAAAAACTGATATTTTTTATGTTTTATGATGATACTTAGAGTTTCATAGAGCAGTTGAAGTATTATCCACTTATTATTTCATTCATTCATTCATTCATCTTGATCAGCGTCGAGGTGGGTCTGACTACTCACCCAGTCAACAAACAGTTTCACCTACTCACACGCTCACCCCTCATGTATTCCCTCTCTTCCAGAGAACGAGATTCCCGCTGGATTTCCCAGTATAGATATGGGTCCCCAGCTGAAGGTCGTGGAGAGAACTCGCACCGCCACGATGCTCTGTGCCGCCAGCGGGACTCCAGACCCCGAGATCTCCTGGTTCAAAGACTTTCTGCCTGTAGACATCAACAGCAGCAACGGGCGAATCAAACAGCTCCGCTCAGGTGACCACAACACCCTGCACACACACTGTAACACACTCTGCCCTCACTGCAATAATACAGTGCATGTGTTCTACAGCTCTACAGCTGGAACAGCCTCCCAGTCCCACCCCTTTAGCTTGAGATATACTTTATAGCTTTTGTTACTTGCAGTTCTGCTATATTTAAAAATCCCTCACTCCTGAATCCATTCAACCGCACTGTAACCCTAGAATTACTGTAGAATTTGTGAAGGTGTAGCAGGTGTAGGAGGAACTGAACCCCAGTTTGTGATGTGTAGAGTGATGGGCTCATCCCAATTGTGCACTTAATGCTAATTCTCACTACTGTTTGAGTATGTGATATAGTTATAAGTGTCAAGTTGAGTATACTGAAAAACACAGTCACTACTTTTAAGTGTGGTGTCCCTAATCCCTACATAGTGCACTTCACAAATGATTAAACTAATGCTACTACACTCAGAAAGTGCCATTGATGTTACACAGAGGAAAGTGAAACTTAAACTGAATATAAATGCGTTTATTATCTGACATACAGTGTTCAATTTTAGTGCAGGCACAGTTAATTCTGACCTGCACTGTGCACTACGTAGTGTGGAGCGAGATGTTTGAGTTTCAGCCTTTGTACAAAATGGCAGACAGCACTGAAAATGAAAGTTAGTGTGAGGTGCGTTGTCATAGCAATAGTTTACACGTCCTGTTAGTAAGAAACAGTATCGAATATTAATATTTTGTGTACTGGCCTGCAGTTAGTACATAGTATATTCTATATAGTATTAGTGCATAGTACACATTGGGACACAGCCATGTTTTTGACTACTACACCTTACCCACTACTAGTAATTAATAAAAATAAATTAACTCTAGAGCCATTGACAGAATGAGTCTTGGGCATCCATGACCCAGTTGTTGTCCTTCGGACCGCCTTTGGAAGGTACTAATCAGTAGCACCTTCATGTTCAAGAACCAACTGTTTACTTCCTGTAATTATATACATCCCCTCACACTCAACAAGGGGCGCTTTAAACAGACCACCAGTGTTATCAGTGTTGTAGCTGGGGGTGTGGGTGTATATAGCCTTGCCTGGCTTTAAAGAGAATCCTTGACTCGCCCTCAGCATCAAACAAGGCTTAAACCGCCCTAAAACAAAAGAAAACAGTGGGCAATTACAATCAGGTCTGAGGAGCTGCCGATCGATTGGACCCCCCCCCCCCCCCCCCCTTCCTGAAGACCACTGGCTCGGAATCAGGGGCAGATTAGAGGCTTTAAACTTCATCGCTCTCCAGTAAATCCAGCTCATTTAGTGGACGCCTCTTTAAACTCGAGGACGCTCGGGTCACTGCTCTACTGTCTGGAGATACGAGGGTTTTCTGTAGATTTGATAAATACAGCTGATTAATGACAGGTTAATATTACACACTAATATCAGGAGATTAATTTTACAATATTTTCAGCAAGGTTTTCCTCCTCCCTCCTCCATTCACAGCTCTTCTGTCTAAGATTGCAGTCTCTCTCTCTCTCTCTCTCTCTCTCTCTCTCTCTCTCTCTCTCTCCTGTACTAACGCTTGTCTCTCGATTTTTGTTTTGCGTTGGCTTTGGCTTTAAGGAGGTACTCCAATCCGAGGTAAGAGAACCAGATGAGTCTCAAAATAAAAAGGAAGCATCGTCTCATCCTCCATCCCCGATCTCTCCATCTTCACCTCCACTCTCAAAGTCTGAGCTCCATTCCTTTGTCTCTGCACTGTGGTTCTTTCCCTTCATTGCACTGAAAGTAAAGGTTGACAGGTTGTTTAATTTAAGAAACAATTACAAACTAAGTTATGATTTTAATTCCAAATGGACAGAGCTGTTTCTCCTGTGTGCAGCATCACTGTCCCCTGCCCATGACCCGGTTCCAGTCATGGTTTCACTCATTTTACTGTGAGAGCATGAATCCCAGTGTCCCCACTCTATCCATCCTCATCAAACACCTCTTCTCACAAATGTGTGACTATGAGACTGTGAGGGTTAGCATTTCTGACCAGACATCATGACCATAATAATAATAATAATAATAATAATAATAATAATGAAAATAAAATAAGTGGTTGATAATTAACAGATGTCAGCCACTGATTATTTTATAAACAGTGGGATTGAATTCCACAGATTTTTAAAGAATAAGATTATTTTTCTTCATGTTTTTCTTTATTTCATTTCTGTTTTGTCTGCGATGGAGGCCCCCCTGAGCTCAACATGTCGCCCAGAGCGAGAGACGCAGGCAATCAGCACCAAACATTCTGGGAAATGATTAGTAATTTGCTGCTTGTCAGAACCAAGAACGGCAGCCATCCGTTTGTCTTGAGTTCAGAGTGAGGGACGGCTCTGGTTTCTGCAGCTGGACCCATGATTTCGGGCCGAGTGAATTAGACTGTTGTTTTACCACATTAAAAGAATACTGTGTAATTTTAATGGTATTCCTGTATTGTAACGTGAGGACTGTGCACTGAGGTTTGGTTTTGACTGAGATGTTTGAATCGGGGGGGTCTTAACCTTTATCACTTTGTGAGCCCTGCTTTCACAACTCCTCAACTCACTTAATAATATAAATGAGTAACTCAGTGAGTGTAGCTCTAGCGCAGCAGTGACTGTTGTGTGTAGATTAGTGCACTGGTTAGAGTCTGGTTAGATCCTGGAAAACTAAACCAAAGAGTGCCATTCACAAGTAAACCAAGCAGTGGTCAATCAGAATGATTCTGACCGGCAGAAACAGTGCAGGAGAATCAGAGCAGATCAGCTACATTAGATCAGTCCCCACGGTCAGGAGAGAATCTGCAGAAGAAATACATCTATAGCCGCAATCAGACGCAAGCTCCCAGTTTAGGAACCATCCACTGGCTCATCCCGTAATGTCCTGAGGAGCCAATCAGACACAAACTGCCTATTAAGGAACAGTTACTATAACCGATACAGATTGATCCACACAAACCTCTCTGTGTTAATGGCGTACAGAGAGTGTGCAGCAGCAGGAACCAGCAGAGCCCCCTATGGGTTAGTTCCACTGTGAGATCTGTCTCTCGGCACATCGGTTTGCATCATCATATTTTTCTCGTGATCCTTCTGGGACTACGCCGAGACCCCAGGTTAAGAATCCCTGACTTAAAAAAATCAGAACAAAACAAATGAATAGTAATATATTACTACAGCATGTTAAAACAGGTTTAGATGATTGTGAGGGTTTGTGAAATGTTAAAAAAGTGTGTATGTGTGTCTCAGTTAAATTGGAGCAGTGTGTTGCTGCAGTTTTTAGTTTGTGTGTGTTGTTTTCTAATAACTGAATAACTCGTTGTTTAATAACAGATAAAACGTATGCAGGAGAATGAAATTATACGAAACGCAGCTGCAGTTGTGGCGTGGACTGAGATGGACGTGTTTCCAGGGGCAGTTTACTGCTGCTCTTTGGTTTGTTCAGGGTTTTTGTGGACTAAGCAATTTTCTGCTGCATTTAAATCTGTCATTAACCCAGCGTGCGTTGTGAGGTCATTTGCTGTGCGTCGTAAGCCTGACGTTAGTGTGGTATAAGCTTTTTATGGCACTTTAAGGCAAATATGTGTTGATTTGTTGGATGCAAACAATCTGCGCGATCAGCTCCGAGTAAACAGCCACGTCTGCGATTTCACATGAATAAAACCACGCTGTAAACTCCATCTGACATTTAAACACCTCATATTCACTGATCGTGGGCACCAGCACTGCAAAATACATTCGTTTGGAATATAAATTAATATTATATTTAATTATATTAAATGTATATATATATAAACATATTGTTGTAAGAGTTGTAAGGCACTGCTGCAAAATGAAGTGATTCTGTTTATTCCCTAATTCACAAATTCATTTTTTTCTGTTTGTTTGTGTGTTAACACTTAAAACTTAAAGTGTGGCCTGTGCAAAATTTATGGCATATTTTGTTTGTTTATTTTAAATATACTAAATAGCATATTCACAGATATACAGATAATAATAACATGTTTTATTTATATTTTACTTTTTTTTACAGTAGAGAACAACTCATTTTTTCTTAGAAATATATATATAATCTGGTCATGTGTCTCGTGGTTTGTTTGTGTGATCCCCCTTTTTTATTTATGTAGAAATAATTAAAAAACTAATTAATAAAACACTTTAAGAAATATTCATTTCCTTATTTGAAATAATTAGGTTATAATGCTTATTATTTTACATATTTACATTTTTAAAAGATGAGTGGAATTCAACTCAGTCCCAAAGTAGCCATATGACTTTTTCAGTAAGAATTGTTTATTTTATTCATTTTTTTCTACTGCAGTTTGCGTGAATAAAGCATTGTATTACATTGTCATATTTTTCATATTTTACTCAAATAAATCAGCGTGATTAGATCAGGAGTGTGTCCTAATCTCATGCAAAGTTGGATATTGTTAATTAATGTATGTATTTACTTGGTTTTGTTGTTGTGTGTTGGTCAGGAGCTCTGCAGATAGAGAACAGTGACGAGTCGGACCAGGGCAAGTACGAGTGTGTGGCCATGAACAGCGCCGGGACCCGATACTCCGCTCCGGCCAATCTCTACGTCCGAGGTGAGGTTGCTTTTCCTAGCGGTATTGCTTCGGTGCTGCTGTTTTGTTTTTCTTTCCAGCAGAGGTGTGTATTCAGGGCTTTCAAATCTTTTCCCTTCTGAACACAGGGCATTCACACAGGGTGTTCGCCTGGCAGTAGTTTCTATTTTGTGGCTGATGACTGTGACATATTCTGAAATGTAGTTTTTAGATTAGAATAGTGTTCTATAAGTAAACTAATCAGTACGTCACCTCACTAATGTTAACGTGGCTGGAGTAGAGGCCGTTACTGCAGTAAATGGGGATCAAACTTAACACCCTTCTTTTTAAAAATGGATTCTAGATAGATTCTAAAACCTTGTATCTCTGAGTCGGCAACTACTATAATATAATCCAAAGCCATTTTTTCTGTTGGTCTTTTCTTTTACGCTATAAAGGTCCAGTTACAGTGAAATAATGTGAAATATATGAGGTTTTATTCTGATAGAGAGGTATTCATGGATCAGGCTGGGTGCTAAAAGGTTAAACAGGGTGAGAAAGGAGAGGAGGTTGTATCTCTTTTGTGCTTCGTTTCTGTCATAGCAACTACCTGAGAAACAGTGTAACGTTAGCTGTGTCCGAGGGAAGGTGAGAGTAAACAGATCCACCTGGGGATTAAAGGACAACAGCATGACAGCAGTGTGTGTTGAACACACCCCTGTTGTGGGAGTAAACGCCCAGTTTTTTCTCTGTGTGGAGAATAACGGAGTTTATGGCTCTGAGCCAAAGGGCCCGGAGCGAGCGCCACCCTTCAGCTGTCACGCTAACGCTAAACAACCAGGCTCCCGCTCCACGTGCCGATCATCGTTCAATAACCCTCACTCTGTGGAGTACAGAGAGAGAGAGACGTCACTAACAACATTTCCTCACGCAAACACTGTAGTGTTTACCATAGAAACAGGCAAATACTCAGCAGTGAACAAGTAAAATAAAGAAAGATCTCTCTAGCTATCTCTCTAGCTAGCTAGCAATCTGTTTATTTATTTATTTACTAACTTCTCAGCTTTGGCTGGATTTGTCTAAACACAGGCGTAAGAAGACATTTTTAAGATCTGGACACAGTTTGAGAGTTTTGTTGATGTATATTTACGTACATTGTTTTAGCTCTTTCAGTGACTTTTGACCTACAGTGTTTGTTAGCAGCATTAGCCGTTACCAGCAAACTTTTAACTCCTCTTAATCTTTCTGCTTCCTTACTCCTTTCTCTCGGTCATTAGATGTCTAGCAGATTAAATACAGTACAGCAGCCCATAAAATACATCAACATTTTTATGTTTACCATGGGAGCACAGAATAAACAGTAGACTAGTTAATCCATAATGAAATTCATAGATATTTATCCATTAGCTTTTGTAGTCCCAGCTCTGTTACATTAACACCATTGCTGGTAGAATCACTGTCTACACACACAGTAGGATCCAGAGCGATACAATTAGTGTGCCATTTATGACAGTAATCAGCATCTTTATCAATAAAAGACCACTCTAAATCAATACAGATGCTTATTGCCTGTTGTTATTGGCTGCAGTTACAGTCTCTACTCTTTTGAGATTTAGATCACACCCCCTGAATGTGCTGCTCCTGCCACTCACTTTACATTCCACCAAATGGCCGAAACTTTTGGAAATTAGTGTGTGTGCACGTGTGTGTGTGCGCGTGTGTGTGTGCATGCCATGTTTTCTCCTCACATCTATGCCTAATAGATGTTTCCATTGAAATATCCGCTGTCTCTTCATAGCTGGGTGGTTTCTCACTGTTGTCTCTCACTCTTGTCTCCATTCGTCTCCATTCGTCTCCATCTAATCTCCACCTGTCCATCTGCACATAAACAGATCTACGCGAAGGTTAGTTTCTGTGGTATCTGATATTACCATGAACCTCTGACCCTCACACTGTATAATTTCAGGTTTAATTTCCTCCAGAAATCCTGCATGAGCCTCAGATTTGTATTTTTTTCTCCCGATGTTGAGTTGTCCCTGCTATGCCTCCTTAATTTTATATAATTGTGCCAAAAATTGCTTTGCTGAACATGATTTTTTGTAGATTTTTTATGCAACATTCTTTGCTGCTTAAATATATGTAAATATTAAAAAAATCCAGATACTGTGGGACATATAATGGAAAACTCACGTGTTCAGTGGATGTTCACATTAATGTGGTGATCTGGAGCCCACCAACCCACACACTGTGAAACAAGGCCATCCAGTCAGTTTTCTGTTTGCTGTAAGTTAGAAAACATGGGATAAAACGAGCCATTCTGATTTTGCTTCGCTTCCGACGTCAAGTGCAGAGACTTTAGAGTCGTCCCGCCCCCTCTTCTGAGTCTGTCCAATCACAGCGCTGGACCCGCGTTTATCTGAGAGCGCAATGACGAGGTTAAACGCAGCTAAACAGACAGAATGAGCACAGAGAAATAAGAGCACTGAGTAAAAACGGCTTAAAACCCCACTGCTGTGCACTCTGGGTCGGGGTGAACAGCAAGCTGCTCATTGTAATTTAAAGGAACAGGCGATGAAAGCGGACATTCTGAACAGGGCTGTTTGGACGCTGCTGTGGAGATTGTGGCGTTCCATTAAGACCCAGAACTGTGTTCCACAGTGGAGAAGAGGGGGAACATGTTCCTTTTAATCTGTTAGAGCACTACATCTTGTACCTTTCTAGTAGTGCATTGTTGTTGTGTTTACACCGTGTGTTGTCTATGGTTGTTTTATCTCGGGCAATGGCGTGTTGGTCTTTCAGAGCACATGTTGTTGTTTTTTGTTATCAGCAATGTTCCTCCTCCGCTCTGCGTGCGTTCACCTGCTGCTCCTGCACCAGACATTGTCAATAAAGTGTAATATGCAAATACTATGCGAGAAATGAAGCCGTTTAATTAGAGGAAGTGTGCCGCCGTGTGTGTGATTAGTGCGCCGAAGCTCTGGCTGTTTTCCGACTCTGAGGCGATGAAGGAAGTTTTTTATTGTGTTTGTATTTGTGTTTATTAAAAATGATGACTTTTAATTAGGGTAAACACTGCGGATGTGTGCCCCCCGTCGTTCCCCCGTTGGTGGGTGAAGAGTGGGAGAGGGTCTTGAAATTGTAAAGGGGAAGTTCAGTGGTGAGCACAGTCCAGGTGCGCAGTGGTTAATTGTAGAGACTCTGATGTCTCTCCAGTGGTGGTGAACGGAACCTGGCGTCTCCATCTCTGTAAAACACGGCGGTGAAGTTCTGCTCAGAACTAAACAAAGCCTTCATTGAGGAAACAGATAGAAATCCAGCAGCCTTCCAGATCCCTGAAAAGAGAGAGAAATAAAGGAATACAGACAGTGAAGGATGAGTGCAGGTGGTGCTGATCAGTAAAGGCCATCTTTAACTCACAAATCCCCCCCCTACACAAACACACACCACCACACACCCCTCCTTTAAAACAGCACCAGCCTGTTTCAATCTCTCTCTCTCTCTCTCTCTCTCTCTCTCTCTCTCTCTCACTCTCTCTCTCTCTTTCTCTCTCTCACTCTCTCTCTCACTCTCTCTCTCTTTCTCTCTCTCTTTCTCACTCTCTCTCTCACTCTCTCTCTCTTTCTCTCTCTCACTCTCTCTCTCTTTCTCTCTCTCTTTCTCTCTCTGTCACTCTCACTCTCTCTCTTTCTCTCTCTCTCTCTCTCTCTCACTCACTCACTCTCACTCTCTCTCTCTCTCTCTCTCTCTCTCTCACCCCCCCCCCCTTCTATTCTTGTCTCCATGGAACCTTTTTAATGTCAGCTTATCTGCATATCAGAACGAGAGAGAGAACATTGTGTGTCCTATTGACCAGGCCTCAATCCAACACCCGCTCCCACCCTCGCCCCCCACCTGCCCCCAACACACCTCATTAAAATCTGACGGAAGTCAAATTCACTCAGTAATTCACTGAAAACAACAGTGTGTGGTTGAGTTTTCGACAGTGGTTCTTTCTCTAACCCTCTCTCCCTTTTCTCCCCGTGTGCTCTTCACTGCAGTGCGCCGCGTGCCCCCTCGGTTCTCCATTCCTCCCATGAACCAGGAGGTGATGCCCGGGGGCAGTATAAACCTCACCTGCGTCGCTGTGGGGTCCCCCATGCCCTACGTCAAGTGGATGGTGGGCGAGGTGGAGCTGACCAGGGAGGAGGACATGCCGGTGGGCCGGAACGTCCTGGAGCTCACCAACATCCGGCAGTCGGCCAACTACACCTGCGTGGCCATCTCTTCGCTGGGCATGATCGAGACCACCGCGCAGGTCTCCGTCAAAGGTGAGACCGCCCGTGTCCGGAGCCGACCAAGAACGACTGGACACAGGGCAGGAGCACATCTTTACTAACATTTACACACATTACCATACACTATACCTACACTATGCCCACTACTACACACTATACACACACGATGCACTGTGTACTGAATCATGGCACTGTTCATTTTTCAAAAAATTAAAATTAAATTAAAATCCTCTTCAACAAAAACATTAGTTTATTTAATATTCATGTTGAAGTTATTCCATTAAACCGTCCTGCTCTTTAAGCCCCCCTCAAAGGCTCTGACCAGATGTTTAAAACCCTGGGTCAGATACGGATTAAAAATACCAGCCCCTCGCTGTGTGCTGCTTGTGAGCTTCTCGGGACTGTTCTGTCTCTTTACAGCGGACCTTTCCGGAGAAAATGAATGGCCTTCTGTGATCTTTAGATTATTCCGAGCTTGTGTTTACTCAGAGCAGCTGTCTGAGAGGGTTCTGGTCTCGCTGGACCTTTCAGAGTCCAGCACACACACATACACACATAGGCACATACGCACATTATCAGACGCTGCCTCTATTGATTGCACTTTGCACTTTGCCAATCAATACGGACCTGGAGAATGTCACAGACGTTTATCTGCAGGCTAGCGGCTAATCTTAGCGTCCGCGTGATGTTGTAAGGTTACATATGTCGTGTGTGTGTGTGTGTGTGTGTGTGTGTGTGTGTGTGTGTGTGTGTGTGTGTGTGTGATCTCACCTTTGTTGGTGTTTGGTTCATTGGTCACTGTATGTTCCCCTACTTTTAGGTACAGGAGTGTGTATGTGTGTGTGTGTCTCGGAACATATCAAACCCAGTATCTACAGCAGGGCTGCCCAATGAGTTTATGGCTAGACGATCACGCATCATTTAAATAAAGTGAATCAGCATTTTCTGAGTCCCAATATCCGCCCTCACTCACTGAGGATTACTTTGATAATCAATTGACTATTCATTCATTCATTGTTTGTAACCTCTTATTCAATTCAGGGTCTGAGTACAGATTTTTCACGTCAAATTTAGACACTGCCCCCACCGCTCCAGCTCCACGTTAAAATAACCTGTCCCCTGGAAAAGGCGTGGGCACCACGATCTACCTATTGGTAACACTTTACAATAAGGGTACGTTAATTAAGACCATTTTAAATCATAAGACAGTAATAAACATTACTGTACGTTTAATTAAAGTCACAGTTAATCATTAAGTAATGACACAAACAAGAACAAATATTATTTTAGGATTTTATAACATTTACATGATTTCTCAAACCATGTCTCAAATGCCAGGACATTCATTTTGATATCAGTGGCATGTTTAGTGTCAGTCACAGCTCCACAAGGCACCAGTTGATCTGCAGTGGTGTTTTGGGGAAGTCCCTAAGCATGAAAGGTCAGAAGAGTGGTCTTCGAAAAATCCCCTATTCATTCCCCTGCTCTGGCAGAACAATGGTAGCAGGAGAGTGAAAGAACACTGCTTTCCCCTTTTTCCATCTGCAGTGTACTAGAGTAGGACACCTAACCCACAACTGCTGGTAAAGTAAGAGCTCTGAGTTTTAAGGCGGTCTGCTTTACTTTCTGTTCTTAAGTTAAAACACTGACATTTAAAATGCGTTCTCTGTTACTTAGTTACTTCTGTTACTTTCACTCAACTTTCCATCCCCACATTCCCTCAGAGCCACACACACACACACAACCCGCATTATCAGCCGCTGCTTCTATTGATTGCACTTTGCACCTCACCAATCAATATGGACTCGGAGAATGTCACAGACATTTATCTGGAGGCCAGACGCAAAATCTTAAAGACACAATGACGAGACAGTTCTATCTGTCTCTGTCTGCCTCACCGTCTCTATCTCTGTCTGTCTGATCATGTTTCTGTCTGTCTGTCTCTCTCTCTCTGTCTGTCTGTCTCACTGTCTCTATCTCTGTCTGTCTGTTAATGTTTCTGTCTGTCTGTCTGTCTGTCTCTCTCTTTCTCTGTCTGTCTGATCATGTTTCTGTCTGTCTGTCTCTCTCTCTCTGCCTGTCTGTCTCACTGTCTCTATCTCTGTCTGTCTGTTAATGTTTCTGTCTGTCTGTCTGTCTGTCTCTCTCTCTCTCTGTCTGTCTGATCATGTTTCTGTCTGTCTGTCTCTCTCTCTCTGCCTGTCTGTCTCACTGTCTCTATCTCTGTCTGTCTGTTAATGTTTCTGTCTGTCTGTCTCTCTCTCTCTCTCTCTCTCTCTCTCTCTCTCTCTCTCTCTCTCTCTCTCTCTCTGTCTGTCTGATCATGTTTCTGTCTGTATGTCTGTCTCTCTCTCTGTTTGTCTGTCTCTATCTGTCTGTCTGTCTGTCTGTCTCTCTCTCTCTGTCTGTCTCTATCTCTGTCTGTCTGTCTCACTGTCTCTATCTCTGTCTGTCTGTTAATGTTTCTGTCTGTCTGTCTGTCTGTCTCCCTCTCTCTCTCTCTGTCTGTCTCTATCTGTCTGTCTGTCTGTCTGTCTCTATCTGTCTGTCTGTCTGTCTGTCTCTATCTGTCTGTCTGTCTGTCTGTCTCTCTCTCTCTGTCTGTCTCTATCTCTGTCTGTCTGTCTCACTGTCTCTATCTCTGTCTGTCTGTTAATGTTTCTGTCTGTCTGTCTGTCTCTCTCTCTGTCTGTCTGTCTCTCTCTCTCTGTCTGTCTCTAGCTCTGTCTATCTGTCCCTAGCTCTGTCTGTCTGTCTCTTTCTGTCTGTCCGTCTGTCTGTTTCTATCTCTGTCTGTCTGTCTCTATCTTTGTCTGTCTTTATCTCTGTCTCTGTCTGTCTGTTTGTCTCTATCTCTGTCTCTGTCTGTCTGTCTCTTTCTGTCTGTCCGTCTGTCTGTTTCTATCTCTGTCTGTCTGTCTCTCTCTTTGTCTGTCTTTATCTCTGTCTCTGTCTGTCTGTCTCTATCTCTGTCTGTCTGTCTCTATCTCTGTCTGTCTCTGTCTCCGTCTGTGTCTGTCTGTCTTTATCTCTGTCTGGCTCTGTCTCTGTCTGTCTGTCTTTGTCTGTTTGTCTCCATCTCTGTCTGTCTGTCTCTATCTCTGTCTGTCTGTCTCTATCTTTGTCTGTCTCTATCTCTGTCTGTGTCTGTCTGTCTTTATCTCTATCTTTGTCTGTCTCTATCTTTGTCTGTGTCTGTCTGTCTTTATCTCTATCTGGCTCTGTCTCTGTCTGTCTGTCTTTGTCTGTTTGTCTCCATCTCTGTCTGTCTGTCTCTATCTTTGTCTGTGTCTGTCTGTCTTTATCTCTATCTGGCTCTGTTTCTGTCTGTCTGTCTTTGTCTGTTTGTCTCCATCTCTGTCTGTCTGTCTCTATCTTTGTCTGTGTCTGTCTGTCTTTATCTCTATCTGGCTCTGTTTCTGTCTGTCTGTCTTTGTCTGTTTGTCTCCATCTCTGTCTGTCTGTCTCTATCTTCGTCTGTCTCTATTTCTGTCTGTCTGTCTTTATCTCTGTCTCTGTCTGTCTGTCTTTATCTCTCTCTCTGTCTGTCTGTTTGTCTCCATCTCTGTCTGTGTCTGTCTGTCTTTATCTCCGTCTGGCTCTGTCTCTGTCTGTCTGTCTGTCTTTATCTCCGTCTGGCTCTGTCTCTGTCTGTCTGTCTGTCTTTATCTCTGTCTGGCTCTGTCTCTGTCTGTTTGTCTCTGTCTGTCTGTCTGTCTTTATCTCTGGCTCTGTCTTTGTCTGTTTGTCTCCATCTCTGTCTGTCTGTCTGTCTGTCTGTGCTTTTAATTTAATCTATTACATCCATATTCAGATTTATCTAATTCATGTTCACATTCATCATATTACATCCATCAAATTCAGATTCATCAGATTCAGTCTACAAAATTCACATCCACTAATTTGGATTAATCAGATTCATCAAATCCAATCCAACACATTCAGATTAATCAGATTCAGAGACTTATCCTACAGAGTCTGATTCATGATATCCATATTGAGGTATGACAATAAACACCACTTGATTTGACTTAACATTTACTTTTCTTCTCCTCTAACCCTTAAGCCCTCCCAAAGCCCCCCTCGTCTCTGGCCGTGACGGAGACGACGGCCACCAGCGTGACTTTGACGTGGGACTCCGGGAACCCAGAGCCCGTGTCCTATTATATGATCCAGTATCGCTCCAAAGCCACAGACAATGTCTTCCAGGAGGTGGACGGAGTGGCCACGACCCGCTACAGCATCGGAGGCCTGAGCCCTTTCTCTGAGTACGAGTTCAGGGTCATGGCGGTCAATAACATTGGCAGGGGGCCGCCCAGTGACCCGGTGGAGACTCGGACCGGAGAGCAGGCTCCTTCCTCTCCCCCGCTCAACGTCCAGGCCCGGATGCTGAGCGCCAGCACCATGCTGGTCCAGTGGGAGCCTCCAGAGGAGCCCAACGGGCAGATCCGAGGATACAGGATCTATTACAGCACAGACGCAGACGCCCAGCTTAGCGCCTGGCACAAGCACAACACGGACGACAGCCGTCTCACCACCATCTCCGGCCTCATCACCAACACCACCTACAGCCTTAGGGTCCTGGGCTTCACCTCCGTTGGGGACGGACCCCCATCTGACGCGCTGCAAGTGAAGACTCAGCAAGGAGGTGAGGGTTTAAAATTGACCTGCAGACACATGGTTTTAGTCCCCTCTAGCCCTTGGCTCATGTGCAGATGATTTAAAGGAACACTACGTAATATTTATACCTTAATATTACAGCTTCAGAACCATCGTGATGATCCACTGAGCTGTAATATGAATAGAGCCTCTGTCATTGCTTCACCAGGTTCGGCACTGCAGAAACTGCACTATGTAACTTGTGGTGGAGGGTAGAAAACCACTTTTCTCCCCGTTCGGTCCCCATTGATTTCAGTACTGTGCTGTAAATATGAATTACACTAGGGGGAGCCCAGCAGGAAAAACCCAAATCTTACCTAGTGTTCCTTAAAGCAGAGCCTACTTCGTTGTGCAGTTACACCGCCAGACCACTAGGGCTGAATCTCAAATGTTTTCTTCTACACTATGTAGCACACAATGCAGTGGCATTTAAAGGCCTGTGATTGGACCAAACAATATCGTTTATCGCAATTATTTCTAGGACAATATATCGACCACAAAAATGCCTTTCATTTTCATGTGTATCGTGGTCCAGTGTGTTAAGCTATTACCTGTGTCATGGGGGTAACCACTGGTCTGCTATCACAGACCCACCTCCCCATCACCCCCAGACTGCCAAGGAACTCTGAAGCTTGAAAGGCTCAGCCTCATGATCCTACAGACCCTGAAAGTGGATTCTCCAGAGACCATCATTAACTCTCCAGAGGTGCTGAGTTTGCTCAGTCGGTAGGGCATCGATCCACAATGTCGGACAGAACCGGTTCACATCCCACCACTTGCAAGGCACTCCCTTGCTTAAGGGCGAGGCCTTCCTTTTTCTCTAGGTTTGAATTTCCCCTCGCTAGAGGAGCCACTTTTGGTTTCCTGGGGGTCCGGTGGGCCAGGTCTGTGGTAGCAGAAGCTGATCAGTGGTCCCCCCCGAGATAAACTGTGCTGTGTCTTATTTGCCGTGTTCTTCCCCCAGTCCCAGCGCAGCCGTCCGGTTTCGAAGCCGAGGCAGAACTGGACACTCGGATCCTGCTGAAGTGGCTGTTGCCCGTCCAGGAGCCCATCACCAAATACGAGCTCCAGTACTGGGAAGACGGGTCTGACACCAAGGTATGGGCTCATTCACAGACTCACCTTTCCTCTTTCTCTCTGTGTTTATTTCTCTCACTCTCTGTCCTTTCCCTCGACTCTCTCTTTTTTCTCTCTGTGGTTTTCATTCCTATTTCTTTCCAGCTCTTTCTCTTCACACTCTGTTTGTTGTTTATTTCTGTCAGTCTTTCCCTCTTTTCCTTCCTCCTTTTCTGTCTTTTGCTCTTTTCTTTCTCTCTCTCCAATTTCTTTTCTCTGTTTCTCTCTTCAGCTTTTTTGCTGTCTCTCTTCTCTCTGTTTTTGTCAGTACTATATTCACTTTTTTCTGTATTTAATTAAGATTAGTTTCATTACTGTCAGCTGTTTTCTTTCCTCCTCCTCTCTCTCTCTCTCTCTCTCTCTCTCTGTATCGATGCACATGGTTGTGTAAACGTGGGGCGAGATATTGAACACACAAAGCTGTGACTCTGGGCCACGGCTGTGAATCAAAGATAGCAAAAAACCTGACGTCTCGCGAAAGCACCTCGGGCCAAAAACGTCTGGAATTCTGTTGATTTCTAGAACTTTCCCCCGAAGATTGTTCTCTGCCTTGAACGTGTTTCTAATCAATGGTCGCCGAAGACGGCGCGGCTCTCTGTGAATCAAAGTTGCGTAGCATTTGGAGGAGACGGTAATTCGGGCCGCACCGAGAACAGCGCTCTGATCCTGCCTTATCCTGCAGGCTGCTGACGCTGAACAACAGAAGCCTGATAGAACACAAACACTGTAGGTTATTTGGTCACGGGCGCGAGATAAGGGACGTCTTTGACAAGGACACTGAGGACAGAAAGTTTTAAAGAGCCCATATCCTTAGTTTTAGGGTCTGCTGATTACAGCTGTGCAAAAGGACACCTACATACAGCTTATGCCACTGTGTATATCTTTTGCATATGGAAATGAGCTCTGCTGTGATTGGCTGTCCAGCTTGAATAGATGGGGCTGAATAAGTAAAAACAATATATATATATATTAATATTTACTAGTGTTGCACGATATATTATTTACCCTATCTGTTCAATATTGGAATATTAGCCAATATTAAAACCGATAACTTGCCGCCTTTTTTGCGCATATGCACCGATGCCTATAAATTGTATGCCGCGTGGACGTTTATCACAGTTTCTGGGATTAAATTTCCCTGTGGTGAAAACTGTTTTAAAATATGAGTGACGCCCGGTACACGCACACACAGATAGCGAGGTAAACACAGACAGCAGCTTCAACTACTGAAAGATACTCTCAAACACCTCACTGGAGGAGCCCTTCTTATAAAAATCACATAAAAGTAGATATAGAGTCATTCAGCGTCTGAATTTATTACTGAAACACAATGATAAACGATTACAAACACTTGCTCAAACACTCTCCCCTGCTCGCTGCTCTGAGCCGCTTTATGCCGCTCTCTCCCTCACTCTTCAAAACAAACCCGGTGCTGCACTAATTAGTGCCCCTCTAGGAACCATTCATTCACCAGCAGTAAATCTTTGATAAAAGCATAAATGAACTACACCTAATAAATTTATAAGATAAAATTAAAAATTACAGAAATGTACAAATACTGAAGAAATGCTTGTCCTATGACAAGATTTTTTTTTTTGCTTTAGCACAATGTGAATTTGCTTTAAATACAAAAAGATAAAATTATCGGTTATCGGTATTAGCTTCTCCAAGGCGTAATTATTGGTTCCCGTATCTGCCCAAAAATTTCAAAATCGGTGCATCCCTAACTTTTACCCAGAAAACTGACCAAATGTATTAATTTAACAGTGCTTTTCAAGCTTTTAAGATTTTACATGAAATAAATGTAGTTTTTCTGACATCACAAAACCAAGGCCAATTTAGTTTAAACAATTTGGACTTCACAGCTGGAGAAACGTAATGATACGCTTTGAAACATTGCTTTCGGATTCTTTTAGGACACTGTGTCATTGATGTGAAGCACTGAATAGCGCCCCCTTGTGGAGCTAGAGATTCCATGGCCCCCATTATCTCTTTCCTCAGATCCAGGTGAGCTTTAACCCGGCCGGTTCCTACGCTGTCGAAGGCCTGAAGCCGGACACCCTGTACAAATTCTCCCTGGCGGCTCGCTCTGAGATGGGCCTGGGGGTCTTCACTAAACCCATAGAAGCTCGGACCGCCCAGTCCAGTAAGTTCACTCTCTCACTTTTATCGACTAATCAGAGGCATTTTCCTCCTCCTCCTCCTGCTCTGGCCTTTGTCTGCTGCTTGCCTTTAATTACCCACACTTCTGAATGAGGGAACACCTTTGTTCACCAACAAGGACACGAGGTACCTTTGCTGTGAGCTTACTCCTCGCACGCCTTTATTTTCTATGTGATTTTAAAGCAGATTTAGACGCCGCCGTCTCTGTGATGTTAACAACCCGAGCAGCTGCGGCTCTTTATGAGGAGCTCAGGCCTTTGTTTCTCTCTCCATTGGCGGCCCTTCATTTGTTGTTCTTCAGGTGAACATGAGCACCGGTGAGATACAGAGAGAGCACGAGGGCTCCACTTTGGGTTGTGGTATCTTACAGTTACAGATTGTACTCCATCTGTTACTCTGCATACATTTTCATCAAGCTTTCACCCTGTCCTTCAACACTCAGGACCCCCACAGGGCAGGTACGATTTGGGTGGTGGATCATTCTCAGTGCTGCAGTGCATTAAAGCATTGTTAGTGTGTGTTGTGCTTGTATGAGTGGATGAGACACAGCAGGTGCTGCTGGAGTTTTTAAACCCGGTGTCCACTCCGTGAGACACTCCTACCTAATTGGTCCACCTTGTAGATGAGATAGTTAGAGATAGTAGCTCATCTGTCACTGCACGGTATGTGTTGACGGTCCTCTAGTCCTTCATCAGTGGACACAGGATGCTGTCGGCCGGATGATTTTGGTTGGTTGGAGTTTAAAAACTCCAGCAGCACTGCTGTGTCTGATCCACTCAAACCGGGTCAACACACTAACACACCACCACCACATCAGTGTCACTGCTGAGAATGATCCACCACCCAAATCTTACCTGCTCTGTGGGGATCCTGAGCAGGAGGTAACAAAGTATGCAGAGCAACACATGGACTACAATCTGTAATTGTAGAACTACAGAGTGCTCCTGTGTGGTCTGTGGAGCTGAGAGAGTGGACAGCATACAATTCAATGAAGAGTGCCAGGTAGTTTATGTAGTTCCTGAATAGAATCCAAATTATTTCAGGGATTAATAAAGTCATGGGTGGTCTCAGCTCCTGGAGCAGACCCCCCCTGCCTTCTGTTTTCCAAGCTGGAGTGTGACAGAAAAACCGGAGAAATTCTGAGTAGCGTCTCAGCTCCATCACTCCCTCGCTCTGTCGTTATGGCTCATCCTTTTCCTGTCGGTTAGATCCTCCCCTTTTCACCCACACCTGTCTCTCCGCTCTCACACAGCCTTGAATAAAGCCCACTTTGATCTCCGCGCATCTGTCAGGAGCCTCAGAAACTCGGCTCTCTGCGGAGACTCTCCCTCCTGGCAGCGCAGCGGCTTTTAGGACGTTTCTTTGTCTTATCACCTGTTAGATTGTCATTTTTGTTGTTGTTTTTGTTTGTTTGTTTCAGTGGGGCGTTATGTTTTTGCGGCTGTTGTGCAGTCAGCTCTCCAGTCCGGTTTGGTCTGATTTGGTCTGATTTGGTCAAGTCTGATATCATTTAATTTGACTTGATCTGGTTTGATTCTATCCTAAACAGTCCAGTCAAATCTGATATGATCTTATCTAGTTTTGTTTAATTTCCTCGTTCTGCTCTCATCTTATCAGACGTAGTTGGATCTAATCAGGACTGGTCTGATGTAGTCTAATCCGGTCTGACCTGATTGGGTTCAGTCTGATCTAAAGTGCTCAAGTTAGGTCTAAACTGATCTTAAATATGTGGTCTGATCTGATCGGGTCCAGTTTGTCTTGGTGTGTTGCGGTCGTATTTGACGTGGCCAGTTGCGCTTATCTGATCTGTTATCTGACTGAAAGTCCGACCTGGTTGTTAACCAACGCAGGATGGAGTTCCCTTCATAAACCCCCTCTCCCTGCTGCTTTTTGGTCTTCATCATGCTCTTCTTCTTCTGCACTGCTCCCTACTCTCTGCTGTGTATTAGGGCTGGGCGATATGATCGGAACTGATATTGACAGTTGTATAAAATGACAACAGTATTTTTATTGTAATTATTTCTGGGACAATTTATCAACCACACAAAATGGCTTTAGTGACAGCCCTAGCAACGATTACATTAACTATGCTGTGAGTGAATAGCTAGACTTCTATTCCGACTCACCTGCTCATTTGGGGTCAAAGGTCAGCACAGCTTCCAACATCCATAAATTGTCAGTATTAACCCGATTGATCAATTTCATCATCCTTGTATCGCTCAGACCTGTGTAACTTTGTAAAGAAGTGCACAGAGTACGTCTCTTATTCTGTTCGGTTCATTCTCAGTGGAGATGCTCATTTGTGGTTCATTTCTGTATTTATATATTTTTTTATTAATTTAATTTCTTTTTGTCTCTGGGCTGTGGGGAAAGGACAGGACTTGTGTGCTCACAACAGTTCATTATTAATAAACCAATAAAATAATGTGTCAGAGAGCAATCTCAGAGCCTAGAACACGAGGTGCAAGTGTGTGAACAATGACCACACACACACACAAACACACACACAG
This sequence comes from Hoplias malabaricus, assembly GCF_029633855.1. Taxonomy (NCBI): domain Eukaryota; kingdom Metazoa; phylum Chordata; class Actinopteri; order Characiformes; family Erythrinidae; genus Hoplias; species Hoplias malabaricus. The sequence goes on from NC_089818.1 coordinate 13,835,977, forward strand.
AGTGTGAAATGAGTGATTGACGGTTCACCGTCTCGTGGCATCAGTCTCAATGTTGCTGTTCATTTCTTGGTGTGGATCACTATAGGCCTTTTATTGTTCTCCATCAATGAGTGGAATTTGCGCTGATTCAGGAAAAAAAGAAACATCTGAACGTCGCGACTCGGTGAAATCAGGCGTGAAGAGACTGTCACTGAACAAAAAGATGAAACACTGAAAACTCAGAATGAGGCAGTGAGCGAGAAATCAGATTTTGATTCTAATTTGACGTCTGAAACAAAGGCAGATCACTTAAAGGAACGGAGCAGCAGGACAGCGGAGCTGCTGTTTGGTTCTCAGAATTAAGTTCTGTGTCAGGAATTAACTTCTGTAATCTGTCATGTTAGAAACCCTAGTATATATTTACAAAGTAAATTTTAAAGTACAAAATAAATATATACCCAGACACATAAGCAGTCATCTATTCCAGTAATAGCGGTCGGCCATGGCAGCGTTTGCGTAGCTGCATGCAGAGGTCAGTCAAGCACTGTTGCTGTTTACAGCCGTTCTGGGCCAGGACTCAGTTGTTCCAGTGATGCTTTCTGACTGATTCCCAAAAAAGAAAGGAACAGGCTGCTATCCAGACAGCTTTTCACACGTTGAATCTGTCAGTGAATAAGACTATTACTCACAGACAAAAATATGGACATTTCGGCACTTTCTCAGTGTGCTCATTGTATATCAGCCACCGCCAGTATACAGACTAAAGCAAGGGTGTGTACACCCACGTCATCACACAAGTTCCATGTGTGATTCATCCTCCAAAATAAAATAAATAAATAAAAACAGAAAAAGAACTGGTTATTTTTTGGTAAATATAAAACCTCATAAAGTGTGTGTGTTGCCCTGTGAAGGACTGGCGCCCCCTCCAGGGTGTATTCCTGCCTTGCGCCCAATGATTCCAGGTAGGCTCTGGATACACCGAGACCCTGAACTGGATAAGCGCTTACAGATAATGAAATGAAATGAAAACCTCATAAATAACAACTCAGGGGAAAGATGTTTATGTAAAATATATTATCTGATATCTTATATCTATGAGTTTAATAAATAATAAACTTGTTGGATATCATATCGTTTCTGTTTGACACATGACCTCTTGGCCATAGACACATTTACCAAGTTGCCTGCATCTGTAGGTACCGGATTGTTGATTCTGTGCAGGGACTCATGCTGTCACCATGGCAACGTTTACATGGCTGCATGCAGCTCTCAGTCACTCACTGTGGCTGTTTAGTAAAGAAAGCAGTACATTGTATTCAGTCTCTCACCAAACCTTTAACACCCACAAAGTCCACCTCCCAGCCCAGATGTTTGTGATTGCCTTTGTGTTGTTTTTAATTTTGCTTGATGCCCCGCCCCTTTGCCCCTCCCCTTCTCCTTCCTTTAGCCCCCTCGGCTCCTCCTCAGGACGTCCATCTAGAGAGTCTGAGCTCCACCAGCATTAAGGTGAGTTGGGTGGCCCCTCCTGCCGGCAGTCGGCACGGGGCCATCGTGCGCTACAGCGTTAGCTACCAGGCGCCAAACGGCGAGGATACAGAGCGCCACGAGGTCCAGAACATCGGCGCCGAGGCCCAGAGCTTCTTGCTGGAGGGCTTGGAAAAGTGGACGGAGTATATGGTGTGTGTGAGGGCCCACACGGACGTGGGCCCCGGCCCTGAGAGCCCACCCGTACGAGCAAGAACCAGAGAGGATGGTAGGTGTCAAGATAATCTAAAAACATTCGACACCTCTACAATCTCCTTCATCCTTCCTCGTCTGCTCTCCGAGGGTCTCGGGCTCTAACCTCTCCTGGTCCCTGCTGTCTTTAACCTTCTGCTGTTGCCTTTCCAGTGCTAACATCTTCGATATAAACTTAGTAGAATCCATAATTCTTCAGGTCTTCTCTTGGTTTCTAACCTTTCTCTGGTTTCTGCTTTTTTTAACCTTCTTCTTTTCACTGTTTTCATTAACAGACCAACAAAGTCCAACTTGATGTTTCAATGGGGACAAATTCTCAAGTTCTGGGTCTAAATGTAGCCCCACAGCAGCGCTCTCCCACTGTCTAAACAGCCCTGTTCAGCGCCTGTTCCTGTAAATGATAATGAGCCACTCGCTGTTCACTCGGTCCGGAGCAGTGAGGAGCGAGAAACAGAAGTTCTCTTTTTGTCATTTTCGGTTGATCATTTTTCTTCTCCCTTCTCCTTTCTCCAGTGCTCTTATTTCTCAGCACTCGTTGTGTCTGTTTTGCTGCGTTTAACCTCGTCTTTGCGCTCTCACATAAACGCAAGTCCTGCGCTGTGATTGGACAGGTTACCTGGGTGGTCTTGTTTCACTGTGTGAGAGTTGGTGGGCACCAGATTCACACATGAATGAGCACATGCACGAAAGAGGGGAGTTTATCTTAATGCAGTACCAGTCAAAAGTTTGGACACATCATCTCATTACTCAATAGTAATAGTGTATATATATAATCACTGTATAGAACGGTGCACCAGCCCCTACCTCTGCACAACGCAAGTTATGTCCTCAAACACATGAGGCCACAGCTGTTCACTGAAAACCATTCCAGGTGACGACCTCATGAAGCTGATTGAGAGAACTTGAGAGAATGTGAGAATGTGAGAATTGAGAGAATGTGCAAAGCTGTCATCAAACCAAAAGATGGCTACTTTGAAGAATATAAAGTATAAAACTGCTTAATTCCATATGTGTTCCTTCATAGTTCCATATTCATTTACAATGTAGAAAAAAAAGAAATAAAATGAATGAGAATGTGTCCAAACTTTTATCTGCTTTAAAGAGACACACCAATGAGATTAATGGTTTATAGAAGTTAAAGATTTCTTAAGTTCAATGTCAGCAATCCTGCCCCCTACTGGAGACTCCCCTCAAAAACAGTGTTCTCTTGACCTCCGCCTGGCACTCTGTCGTTTCTTACGGTCACTGTTCCTTTTCTAATTTGGTTTGACCTTGTTCTGTTATTGTCCTTTGATGGTCATCTTCTGTTAAAGAGGAGATTTAAGACACCTAGACCTCAGTCAGGTGGTCAGTCTCTACAGACAGTGGCCTTCACCAAACATCTCAAATCACAGTTCAATCCGCAGGTGAAGAACCCACTTCTAGAGCTTGCTGAGCTTTTTTTTAAGGCGGACTCTAACATCCTGTTACTGTACTCTGTACGAGGACTCCATAACCACTCGAGTCGCTCTGAATGAGTGAATTAGTGAGGAGTCTGGTCTGCTGAAGCTCTGAACTCAGGAAGTCCGTCTCAAGATATGAATAAAGTCCTCTAGGATGTTTTTTAGGATCGTCGGACTCGGGCAGGAAAAAGCTAAAACTGACCACAGATGATGATGCAGATGTTTTAACCTGTTGCATCCCATCAGTAATCATCAGGATCCATCACAAGCTACTGGACAGATGCAAATAGAAGAAGACATTGCTGAACCATCTACATTAACGTACTTGTCCTCTCCTAACCTCTCTGGGTGGGCCTGATCTTCTTTCTCTCTCTCTCTCTCTCTCTCTCTCTGTAAGATGTCTCCAATCCCAGGAGGCAGTCTTCTATAATTAATATGTTTGAAGTTGCTGCAACTCAGCTGATTTTCCTGCTGTAATAACCAGCTCTTCCACACGTTTATCCTCCTCACGCCACTCCGCCGTCCTTGATCCCTCGCTCCTCTGCAGTGCTTTTTTTTCACAAATGTAGCTCGTGATCACCTCGCTGTTTCTCTGGATTCTGAAACAAAAAGCCGGGGAACTTCATTTCATTCTGCAGCAAGTTTAAATACAACAGCCTTTAGCGGAGCACCAGCTCAACACGCTTGGAGGAGAACACTAACCGCACCGTTCTCAGATGCACTTGCCTTTATTGATGGTTAATATTTAGGTTGTAAACACCTTAAAAGGCAATGATAATCAGTGACACCACAGAGAGAAAGAGCAGCAGTGACCTGTTGTTTGCCAAATAGTGAACCCATATCCGTCTACACTGGTGAACTTCAGATCTCGCAGAATAATGAGCTTACTTTGTCTTCTTTATCAGTCGACATTAAGCCTGTCAACTTCAGCACATATCTGTTTGTATTTAACCCTTTAACCACCAAATTGAATCAATTAACCACAGATATAAATCTTATTAAACATTAATAATAATGTGGTGTACTTTAATATCACTGAAATAAGTCGTTTCAGTAAGTTATCAGACACTTTCACTGTTTGACAATCAACAGGTCATTGCCCTTTCTATCTAAGTCTTATAAATGATTATTAATGATTTTCATGGTCTTTACAACCTATATAATATATAATAACCAGATTTTAAACCATTTGAAACAGGTTATGAGGGTAGTCTTATTCTAAAGGGGTAACGATCCGATTTCTGAATTCAGGTTTGTTTGTCAGGGAGAGTCTCTTTATTTCATAAACATGAAGCAATAGTGAGAGAAAAGAAACGAGGCGCATCAGTTTGATGCATTTAGATGAAACAGAAGAAAGATTTCCACCGAGTCACGAGGCAGAATTCATTTATTTACGGGCTTAAGCACCACTTCAAAGTCCAGGCTATTGCAGTGCATCTTCTCTTCTCACTGCACACCTTCCTTCTTCTTTAAAACACTCAGCTTCAGTCAAACTGACCCACTGCTGCTTCAGAAGACCTCCGTGATGTCCACTACACGACCGGCAGCTCCTAGTTGTCAGGGTATCTGCTGAAACAAAGGGTTTTAATCAGGATTGCTGTCTTCCATCACTGAAATAACAACTTCTGCTCCTCTGGGAAGGCTTTAGACACGATATTGGAGCTTTGCTGTTGGTTGTGAGGGTTTGATGGCAGCCACTAGGGCTTCTGAGGTCTGTTACTGATAGTGGGAAATTTATTCTGGAACACAAATCATCCCAGAGGTACTGGGGGTCCTTCTCTGGCGGACACTTAGCACTGGGCATGGTGTCCGACACTTGAACTTTGACATCTGTCACAACCTCCAAAGCTTCTCATATTCTCTCTCACTTCACCTTTGCTTTCATCATTTTCCTCTAACTGCTACTGTAACACGATCTTGTGTGAGGCCTTCTCACCATGTGACCTGGTGTGAGACTGTCACCCTTTAAATAAAGTAAATGAATATGTTATATATATATATATTTATGTCATTATTTAAAGTGTCTTTGATCAAAACCGCAGATGAACTTCTGTTGGTTCCAAAAAATCTGAAACCTTTATATAATGCCCTGAGAGTTGTGTTGTGCTGGAGTGAGTGGATCAGACACAGCAGTGCTGCTGGAGTTTATACCGCTCAGTGCCACTGCTGGACTGAGAATAGTTCATCAACCAAAAACATCCAACAGACAGCCTCCTGTGTCACTGATGAAGGACTAGAGGACGGCCACCACGAACTGTGCAGCGACAGATGAGCTACTGTCTCTGACTTTACATCTACAAGGTGGACAATCGAGGAAGGAGTGGACAGTGAGTGGACACAGGGTTTGAAAACTCCAGCAACCACTGCTGTGTCTGATCCACTCAACCAGCACAACACACACTAACAACACTATCATCATGGCAGAGTCACTGCAGCACTGAGAATGATCCACCACCCAAATCATACCTGCAGAGCAACAGGTGGACAACAGTCTGTAATTGTAGAAGTACAGAGAGCTCCTGTGTGGAATGGACAGTGAGTGTAGAAAGAAGGAGGTGGATAAAACGTGTTGTTGTGTTTTCTCCTGTTTAGTGCCTGGCGCTCCTCCTCGGAAGCTAGAGGTTGAGGCGGTGAATTCCTCTGCGATCCGAGTCACCTGGAAGCCTCCTCTCTCCGGGAAGCAGCACGGTCAGATCCGAGGGTACCAGGTGATCTTCTCTCGTCTGGAGAACGGAGAACCGAGAGGGCAGCCCAACATCATGGACGTGGCTCTGCCCGAGGCCCAGGTACTTCAGCTGTTTCATGAAACCTCTGAATAATCAGATTATTAAAGGTGTAATCTGTCAATAATCTGCCCAGTTTTAAAGGCGCAGTGTATACGTGATAATTTAGAGTGTATTTACTCTTTTATGCCTCCAAACAGTAGTTAAATGCTCTATTATAGACAAACACACTAGAGGCAGAATAATAGACAGTGGTAGAGAATGGAACCAGACGTCCTCCTCCAAAAATTCCTCTTAGAAAAGTTAATACAGGATAAATGTTTACATTTTTCTTATTAAACATTGTTTCTCCATCATCACCATCATCCTCTATGAAGCCCTTCAGAAGGGTGGAGGTCACTGCTGGTGACGGAGAAGAGACAGAAATGCTGCAAAGACGTCTGGTTCCATTCACCACCACTGTTTACGCCCTGTTTATGTGTTAACACCAGAGTGTTTGTGTTAAAGGGAACCCGAGCTGTGCCGACCACTAACTATGCCCTTTTTTTGACTTGTACAGCTATATTTGTAAACACCTTCTTCACCACCAGGGGCCAGACAGTGTGATTGTCGTGCATCTTTCTGACCTCTTTCTCTCTTTCCCTAACCTCTCTCACTTCTAGCAAACGTGGAGCCCAGCTTTTTGTTGTTTATCCTTGTTGTTGTTTTGATCCTCCGATGTTTGTGAAGAAACAAAAGCCATCTCTGACATTTGGTGACCTGCCGCTGCTTCTCTGCACGTGCGCTGCCTTGTTACTGCTGTTTATAGTGGTAGGTTATTTATTTAGTTCTGGGGTTCGTGGACTTTATTTCCCGATCCGCACTGCATTAATGCGGGGGAACGGCCCGGGGGAACGAGGGATCACCGAGATGGAGGGAGCAGATAGTAATCTTTAACAGGGATAAAGAGTTTCATGAATATCTTAAAGCACACGCTCCAGAGCTGAGGGTTGTTAGCGGGGAATTATTGTGTCTGGACACGTGTTCCTTCATGCCCTTGATGCCCCCAAACTAGAGTCTGTGATTTACTGTGATCAGAAGTGTTCCGCACGCACACACACACACACACACACACACACACGCACACACACACACAGGCACAAGCACACACAAGAAGAAGAGAAGGCGGTACACTGTGTTCATCTGTTTCTGTGGTTGTTTTTCTTGCTCTTTCTCCCTCTTCCCTCCATTCCTTCCTTGATCACGCCCAGGTGACTGATGTGCCAGATCTGGGCAGTCTGCATTCTCTTCCCAAACAGAGAATCTGTTGTTAGCAACACTTCTCAAAGAGAGTGCGGCTGGTT